>NC_133658.1:406736764-406937350 GCF_037893015.1 Macrotis lagotis | reverse complement strand
ATTCCATTCTACCTCTCCCTTTCTCTTTCTCTCAATACATTCCTCTCCCCATCTTTTTAATATATTATCCCTTCAAATCCAAATCCCACTTATGTTTTGTCTATATATATACATACATATACATATATGTATGTATATATGTTCCTTCTAACTCCCCTAAAATACAAGAAAGTCATATAAGTTATCAGCTTCATCTTCCCATGCAGGAATATAAGCAGCTCAGCATCATTAAGTCCTTTATGATTCCTTCCTATTTACCTTTTAATGTTTCATCTGAGTCTTATATTTGAAGATCAAATTTTCTGTTCAGCTTTGGTGAGTTCATCAGGAAAAACTTGAAAATACCCCATTTCCTTGAATGTCCATCCTTTTTCTTGATGGAGTAGGTTCATTTTTGCTGGGAAGTTGATTCCTGGTTGTAATCTAATCTCTTTTGCCTTCCAGAATGTCATATTCCAAATCCTATGATTCCTTAATATGACCTGGGAGTTCTGAAATTTGGCTATAATTCTTTCAATTTCCATTTTACTCTCTGCTTCTAGAATATTGTAAGTAGTTTTCCTTGATTATTTCTTGAAAAATGATGCCTAGGCCCTTTTTTTTGGTCATGGTTTTCAGAAAATCCAATAATTTTTAAATGATCTCTCCTGAATCTATTTTCCAGATCAGTTGTTTTTCCAATGAGATATTTCACATTTTCTTCCAGTTTTCCATCTTTTGGTTTTGTTTTATACTTTCTTGATTTCTAATAAAATTATCAGCTTTCATTTGCTCCATTCTAAAATTTAAGGAATCATTTTCTTCAGTGAGCTTTTTACTCATTAAGGCATTCTTTACCTAATGGACTTTTTGAACCTGTTTTCCCATTTGGCCCAATCTGGTTTTTAAGGTTTTATTTTCTTCAGTACTTTTTGATATCTCCTTTCACCAAGCTGTTGACTCAGTTTTCATGATTTTCCTCATCATTCCCATTTCTCTTCCCCAATGTTTCCTCTACTTTCATCTATTTGATTTTTAAAATTATTTTTGAGCTCTTTCATATCATATTTTTCTTGGAGGCTTTGGATGTAGAAGCTCTGATTTTGTTATCTTTTTCTGTGTATATTTTGATTTTCCTCATGACCATAGTAATTATCTATGGTCAGATTCCTTCCTTCTGTTGTTTACTTATTTCCCCAGTCCATGACTTCATTTTAACAATCTTTATTAAAGTGAGTTCTATTTCCAGGGAGGAAGGCACACTGTCCCAAACTTTTGGAGATTTTTGTAACTGTTTTCAGAGATACTTCTAGAGATCTGAAAATTTTCAGTTCTTCCCAAGTCTTATGATCTAAGGAGAGATTTGTACCAGTCTCCTGGATTGTGCTCTGGCCTGTGGGTGACCACAATAACTCCTTCTGCCCTGGAACTATAAGGAGGATTCCTGTCCCCCCTGTAAGCTCTGTTGTATTTCTGCTTCTCTTCCTGGGTCAGGGGACCTGTCTGAGGCTGGGAACTGAGTAAGGGCAAAACCAGAAGAGTTTTGCCTCAGTGACTTCAAAGAGATATCTTCTGACCCCCTTACCATCATTGACTTGAGGGCTCTGGAAGCAACTGCCTTTGCTGATTCAGTGTTCCCACAACCTGCTCCTGGTCTGCTAGAGTCTGGGCCATGATGCTATGGGCTGTGCTGAACTGGGCTCTAATATCCTGGTGGGTCAGACTTTTCCTTCCCACCTGATCTTCCAGGATGTCTTGGGCTAGAAATTTGTTTCATTCAGTCTTTTTATGGGTTCTGCCAAACTAGAATTTGGTTAGTCATAACTTAAAGGTTTTTGGTGTGGTTTGGGAGAGAGCTTGGCTGAGTTCCTGCCTTTACTCCATTTTGGTTCTGCCCTTACTCTTGGCTCTGCATTTCATTTTAATTTTGAATCACAGAATCCTACCCATCTTTTTTCTTCAACTCTTTGAAATCATGATTCTTTAATGTTACTCATCCTATGCTTCTAGAGCTCTTACATTCATTAATTTATTCAGCATGTTTCTTTTTTAAATATATTTTTTTAAAATCCTAGATTATTAGGAAATTTAAATTCTGTTAAAATAAAATTGAATTTTTCAAGAGAGATTAAGAGCTTTCTTTTTTATTTTGTCCTTTAAGAACTCTCATCCCAAGAGGGTAGTAAGATGCAACACACTTTTGGGGAGGGATAGGGTGAAAGGAGAGAGAAAGAAAACAAAATAAATCGGTGTGGGAGGGAATAGCTAGCAATAGCAATGTGGGAAAAACATTGAAACAATTTCTCTGGTGGACTTACAATAAAGAATGCTATCCATTCCAAAGACAGAGCTGATGGTGTCTGAATACAGATGGAAGCATACTTTTTTTTTTCTGACTTTATTTTTCTTGAGATTACTCTTTCTTAGTGTGTGTGTAGGGGGGGAGGGTTATGCTTACTTTTAAATTATGACTATTGTAGTAATGTTTTTCATGGCCACATATTTTTAACCTACATCAAGT
This sequence comes from Macrotis lagotis, assembly GCF_037893015.1. Classification (NCBI taxonomy): domain Eukaryota; kingdom Metazoa; phylum Chordata; class Mammalia; order Peramelemorphia; family Peramelidae; genus Macrotis; species Macrotis lagotis. Next base: position 406,934,850 of record NC_133658.1, on the reverse strand, counting down.
AACTTGCTTTCTCAATGGGGTGGGGAAGAATGGGATGGGAGGAAGTGAGAGCATTTGGAATTCAAAATTTTTGTGAGTTAAGTATTGAAACTTACTTTTGCATGTAGCCAGGGAGAAAACTTAAAAATAAAATAAATTAGAACAAAAGATTTCTCACCCAATTTTTGATTGAAATATCAAGATAATTTAGAATTTTGACTGTAATACAAACTTTTCATAGTGTCTTGAGATTTCATATTGGAAAAGAAAAAAATTCCAGTCTCTGAATAGCTTACAATTCTTGTTTGTCTTTAATTCCATGCTATTAATATGTAGACTTATGAAAAAAAAGCAGATTTTAATAAAATGATGCATCTATTTTTCTTCTATTACCCAAGTTTTATTTAGTTTGGAAACAATTTCATTTGCATACAGTATTGAATCATAATTTTGCTGTTTATTTAAAGATTATAAGTGAAATTAAACATAAACTATATATTCCTTTGAATTAAAAACTGAATTTTCTTTTTGAATGAACACCAATAAATCATCTCTTGTTTTGCTTATGTTAGCACTAAAATGAAAATAATGATAAGGCAACCAAGAACAGATTATCATGAATTTTTAACAGGTATTGACTTTCTCTATTGATATCAGTAAAAGATATGCTGATAACTCTATAATTCTATGTTATTATATGCATATATATATATATATATATATATCTAAGGTACATCAGGTGTGAGATGCATGCAGATTAAGAAACATTGTATGTGTTTTCTTAAGGACTATTAAGAGATTCCCTGAACTTTTCTTTTGCATGATAAATGTTGTAATGTATATAATAAAGCTAAATTATTTTCAAATCTAGTCCATATTTTACAATGATATTTGTGATCTGGGCCTGGGCTGAGGAAATCTGAATTCAAATTCTGTTCAGATACAAACTAATTATTTCACCTTGGACAAGTCATTTAAACATTGCTTGCTTCAGTTTCTTCATTTGTAAAAAGAGAATAATAAAAGTACTTACTTCCCAGGATTGTTGTAAGGAATGATGAGATAATAATTGTAAAATACATTGCATACTGCCTGATGCAATCAGTCCTATATAATTATTAGCTATTATTGTTATTATCTTGGAAAGTGATTGATAAAGAGATTTTTAGACCATTTATTGTGAAAGAATGCCTTTAGGATTTTTTTTAGATGATAGACGTTATATAGAGTAGGAATATAAGACATCTTTCTATTATTTTATATATGCAGGGTCATTAATGATCCTAGGCCAATATTCTTTCTAGGATCTTCAAATAGGGATGCAAGTAAATGATAGAATTTTTAATAGGAAAAACCCAAGAATGCTGGAAATGGCTATTTTGTTCTAGAGAGTTTGGTTTCCTTCTAGCCCATATGAATTATATTGGCAGGGATGCACTATATGAATAGGGACTTCCAAAGTCTCTGGAAGCCAAGACAACTGATCTCTCCCAGATTTTGCATTTCATACTTTATAGATTTGCTAATCAGTCACAGATTTAAAGCTGGAAAGGGCCTTAGAAGTAATTTAATCAAACCTATTCATTATGTATTTGAGACAATGAAGGATTCAGGAGCTTCAGTGACCTGCCCAAGGTTACATAGACATTCAATAGGAAAGCTAGAAGTTGAACTCAAATCTTCTGACTAGATCCAAATTGAATTTACTTTGTACTATAGCAAACCACTGGGGCTAAAAGGATATATCAATTTCTGAAGGAATAAGGAATAAAATATATTTGGATCATAACTGGGCCACAGAAATCCTCCAGAAAATTCAAACAGTCTTTGGAGTGTTTAGGTGCAACCTAAGTACTTAGCTTTGGAAAATGTCCTAATTTACTGACCAACCAGAGGCTACGTCATCCTCTAGAGCACCTGAGTGGCCCTGGCAGAAAACAAAACACAATTACCTTGAAATTCAAATGTAAGTCTGGGGAAGCAAATTCACTGAAGAGCATGAGGCCAAGGAGAACAGGCCAAAGAATTATTTTCTCTCTCTCTCTCTCTCTCTCTCTCTCTCTCTCTCTCTCTCTCTCTCTCTCTCTCTCTCTCTCACTCTCACACACACAAACAGACACAAACCCTCTGTGCCTCTGCTCTTTCCTTCTTTTTTGCCTTCTCATATACCTGTCTATTAATTCTCAATGCATTTCTCCCCTTCTTGATCACTACAGACTGACTGAGTGGGGATCCCAGAAAGAGTCAAGGATTCTGTAAGCTCTTCCTCTTCCTCCTCCTCCTCCTTTTCCTCTTCCTCTTCCTTATCCTCCTTCTTCTCCTTTTCTTCTTTTTCCTCTTCCTCCTCCTCCTCCTCCCCCTTCAGAAGGTGTGTATGTGGAGAAGAGTTGACCTTTGTAAAACAAGATAATTGGGTGGTAATACACAGATGCTTACCTAAGTCCTGGTAAACACTTGGGATGTGAAGTACATAGTCTGAAGTCAACTCCTTATATTGGGTTAGATGTTTGCTTTTGGGTTCCTGTGTTTGCTTTCTCTTTTCTTACTGTATTATAATTTTTAGGAGGATGAGAACTATTTTTTTATTTTTAACTTACCAAAAGAAAATTCTAGGCCATTAAGAAATCATATACTCTTTGACTGAGCTAATTGGAAACTTGGAAAATTGGAAGTTATCCATAAATAGTCTCATACAATTACCTTGGAATTATGTGCTATCTCTGACTCTGGTGCAACAGCATTGGGTAAATCACGTGTTCTCTTGGAGTTGTAAATTACCTTCTAAGAGTAAGTTGTAGAGAAGAGGTTGCCTTTCTCTGTAGAAAATATTCCCTGTATCTATAGAATCATAAGTCTAGAAATGTATGCAGAATAAATGCTTCAATGATTTTTGACCAGCAACCACTGTAACTGCTTTACCTGCATGTGTACTTGGGTGTGTGTCTATGTGTGTGTATGTGTGTGTGTGTGTGTGTGTGTGTGTGTGTGTGTGTGTGTTTGGGGGTAAGGGTTTGGGGTATGAAGCATCATACCACTACATACTTTTCTGCTATTTTCTCCCTACATTTTCTTCTAAGTCTGATCCTGTCTGGTGGGCCCAAATGCCTTTTGGGTAGTATAAGACAACTATAGTAAAATATCATTACACAATGATTTGTGCTATCCTTTGGGCTAGGAGGTTCTAAAATTAGATAAGATGCTGTTCTCAGCCAAAGTCTTACAAAACATATACCTATAATAATGAAGGCAGACTTGAGTAAGCAAATTGGATATTTTCTTTTTTTTCTCCTTAAAAGCATGAAAACATGTTTTAGGCTTTCTTTTTGTTTCATTTGTCTGTGTGTGTGTGTGTGTGTGTGTGTGTTTTTTGAGTGTGTATGTTTCTTTGTGATGGGGAGAAAGTATAGTTCAAATCCCAGCTTGCTGGTTACTATTAGTGTGATTTAAGGTACATTCATTTCTCTGGATTGTAATTTACTCATCTATAAGATATGGCAAGTAGACTGGATGATCTCTAGGCTCCCTTCTACCTTCAACACAATAAGTCAATGAGCAAGTCGCCGAGGTGCCATAGCTCTTTTAAGGGACTTCCTTATCTTGTGGCCCTTGCAATGAATACCTTAGATCAGGAAGAGGGCCTGGGTCTAAATTAACTACTTCCCACCTATGTGACCATGAGCAAGTTTCTATTGAAGTCTCAGTTTGTTTTATTTTTTAAATCTGCAAAATGAGGAGGTAGATAGGATAGGTAATATTTAAGAATTCTTTTAAGTTAAATCCTATGGTTAGAGTTCCCACCTATCAGGAGGCAGGACACTCTAGGACTAAACGAGAAAGGATTAGTAGGAGAGCGAAAAGTTTGGAGAAGAGGCAGAGTGAGAGGAAGCAGGTATTGGACAATCCCTCATCCTATTTAAGAGCATCAAAGGGTCAGCTCAGAGATGGTTTTCTATCCAGATATGATTAGCACCTAGCCAGAGGAGTAATGAAAGGAGGAGAACTGGCTCTTGTGGTCAGTGATTGAGTTTTTGTGTGCAGAAAGAGAATGATTATCTGAGGAGAGAGTTGGTTGAGAGAGTAATTCAATGTTTAGGAAAGAGTAGTGGAACACAAAGAAGGGAGAGTGAGTGAGTGAGTCTGTGGTCAGGAAGGTTTTCTGTGATTGTAGGTGGGAGAGTGAGAGAATGGCTGTACCAATGGGAGAGAGAACATTGAAAAGAGTGGTGACTGGTGGACTGGAAAATCAGATTTGGGTCATTGATTTAGAGTTAGAAGGGGACTTTGAGGCTATTGAGCTCCAAAACCTTATTTGACATATGAGGATACTTAGGCCAAGAGAGTAATTGATTTGTCCAGGATCACATACCTAGTAAATATTTGTGGTAAGCTATAAATTGGGAGTGGGGGAGTGAAAAAGATAGGAATAATAAACATTTAAATAATTCTTACTATATGTGAGTCATTGTGCAAAGCACTTTAATTATCTTATTTTATCCTTACAACAGCCTGGAGAAGTAGTTTTATGATTATCTTCATTTCACAGGTGAGAAAACTGAGACAAACAGGTTAAGGGACTTGCCTAGGGTGCCATAACTAATCAACGTCTGAAGCCAAGTTTGAACTCAGGTGTTCCTGACTCTGAGCTATTGAGCTATTTTTATTTTGCTTTATTTTTCTTTTTTGCAAGGCAATGGGATTAAGTGGCTTGCCCAAGGCCACACAGCTAGGTAATTATTAAGTGTCTGAGGTCAGATTTGAACTCAGGTACTCCTGACTCCAGGGTGCTCTATCCACTGCACCACTTAGCCGCCCCTGAGCTATTTTATTTTGATGAGTTAGAATTTTATTGTTGTTGTTAACTCTTTCTAATAGTGTTTCAGGAAGGGATTGAGGGTGAGGGACAAGGATGTAAACCAAACAATATGAAATCTTAGTGATAATAACATTTAAAATGAAGGTCTCTTGAATTTGGGAATAGTTGTCATGTATCAAAATTCTATTCTAGTGAAAGTCAGATTGAAATTTGAGTGAATAAATATTTATTAATGACCAATATAAGAAAGGCCACTGGGATACTATATATAAAAACTCAATATTTAGAATATATAGAGTAAAATAAAGCTTTTGTTGGAGAAGGGAAAATAATCTATACAACAATAATCATGATATAGGGAAGAGAATAAAAGAAACATGAGAAAACAAAGTCCTAGGAAGATTAGAGGAAGGAAGGTGCTAATAATTTGCCAGATGAGAAATACTCTATTAAAACTTCTTAGAAGAAAACTAAGCTGTGTTTTGAAAGAGGAGAAAATGAACCCTAGATTCTCTGATGAGTAGGAAATTCAAGGCAGGCATGGGGAATGATGGAGTTGGGTCACATTAAATTTGGGGAATAATATTAATTGATGAAATGTGTAATTTGTCAAGGGAATAGTATAAAATAAGTCAAAAGTTGGAGGAGGGTGTCAAATACTAGATTATTTTTTAATATTTAAATGATAAAGTCACAATATTTTTGAGGGAAGGAGTGAAAAATTCCACCTTGTGCCTTGAGAATATTATTTTGGCATCTTTGAAGAGAATATTTTAGAGAAAGAAGAAATTAATATTATTGCAATATTGAGGTTATATGCCAATATGTTCAAATAGGATGAAATGAGGACCTGAAGTAGGATAATAGTAATATAATTGAAAAGAGAATAGATACAAGAAGTAATATGGTGCCAGAGTGGACCCCTAGAAAGGGTTCTCAGTTATCAAAATGTGGGATGTTCTGGGACTGAGAGAGAAAAACCAGGATTGTTGAAAAGTAGGGACTGAGAAAGAAGAAAGAGTCAAAGATACTTCCAAGGTTATGAATTTGGATGAATGGGAGATTAATTGTGCTTTCATTAGTAGCAGGGTGAATTAGAAGAAAGTAGACATGGTTGAAGTAGGGGAGTAGAAGAATTAAATATTAGTCATGTTGTATCTGAGATACTACCAAGATATCTGAATAGAAGTATCTAGCAGGCATTTGAAGAATCAAAAGAGGGAGAGAATTCCAATTGTACTGTATTTACAATTTCAATGTGATTCAATTCATTATCAATTTATGTATGCAAAACAGAAAGAGTACATACTGTTTTGAGTGGGTGGTCTTGTATTCACAGCTGAATTTTTTTTAGACACACATGATGCTAGTCGCCGATTATCTCATTCACCTGCCAATCATTCATATTTCTCCTGGCATTGCTGCTGGTGAGCCTGAATTCATGATTAAATTAGACTGTTCTGTAAAGTTGAAGCTATTCCATAGTTTCAAATATACCTCAGCACAAGCAGAACTAGAGGGTTCATCAAAATCTGCTACCTCAAGAAGGAATTAAAAACAGAGGAGACAGTAGAAGAGGAGGCAGTATTTTATATAGTCGATCAGTCAATTGATTACATAAAATCAATTGACTGATTGACTATGTACAATATAAAATATGCATATAAACATGTATGTAGCTTTACATAATGCAAAATACTTAGTAGGTGCTGATAAATGTTTGCTGAATAATTTTTGTGATAAAAGAAAAAAATGTTCATTCTCTGGTGACCAATATTTTTAGGGACGAACCTCATTCTCCTAGATTTGCCTTGGGCAGCAGACATAACAGACATCACTAGGCTAATATCATAAGATATTACTGAAGGGCTCCATCTTTAATGAATATTTACTAAAAGAGAAGTTGATCAGACTCTTTGGGGAGTGAATATGACAATAACTTCTGCATCTATGCTAATTTCTACCTCCTTTAACTTGCATGTGATCATACAGGATGTGATGACTGTGCAGGATTAAACTTCAGTGTTGGTAAAGCATGTAAGATATTATCTTAGCACTAAGAATTAAAAATGGGCAGCCTAGCATCTCCAACCTAATTTTATTTTTCTACTCCTTCTTCCCCCTTTTTTAATCACATGCCTAACTCTTGCAGCTAGCCTCCAGGTTTACATGGACAATTTGTTTCACCCTTCATTAGTTTTATCACTTTATTTATTTTTGCATATTATCTGAGCAAAATTGCTAAGGTACATACTTAATTTTAAGAGCAAGTCAGTATCTATACTTCAGATGGAGGCTTAGTAGAAAATCCGAGTCCCATTATTTGGGCCACATTACTCTTGTTATTTCTGGATTTCCTTTACTGAGCCTTTTCATTGATTATAGCGGTAACTTAGGATCTTAAACATAAAACTAACATAGGCCTTGGACATCATCTCAACCACCTTTTCCTCCTCCATTTTGCATATCAGGAGACAAAAGTAGAGAGTGGTGAACTGAGTTGACCTATATGACATAAGAAGTAAGTATTAAAGGCAGAATGGGAACTCATTTCTTCTGACATTAGAGGTATTCTTCTTTCCACTGTATCATAATATCTTCCATTTGTGATATGTGGAAAAATATGAACCTGAGCAAATTTGCTGCCAAGATTGTAAGCTTGTGTGTGTGTGTGTGTGTGTGTGTGTGTGTGTGTGTATTAAGTGGACTCCTTTAGCAGTGTAATGAAGACTATGGGACACCTTTTGAGCACAATTTTTAATGCATAAAGTAATATCTATTTTTATTAAGAGTTTTTGCATTTCCATTCATTGCTTATTCTATGAAGGTACAATCACTTTAGAGTAGTACAATTATCAATATTACTTCACAGAACATTTATTAATGGCCTACTGTAAGCCATTACAAATGCTGGGGATATAATAAAAAAAATGAAATCTTCACACCTTCCATAATCTTCCTTTTCACAGGGTGGAAAAATCATACAGGGAACCAAATAAATACAAAATACTTATATAAGACAGACCTGAATCAAACTCCTATGAAGGGAAACTAATTCTAAAATATCTTATATGCAAACTTACTTATACATGTGTCTTATTTTCCCATAAAGGGATGTGATTGAGATGGAGAAGTGGAAGAGCAGGGTGAATCTAAATATAATAATAATAATAATAATAATAATAATAATAATAATAATAATAATGATAACTGATATAGATTTTGAAGCTTGCAAAGCCCTTGATTTACATTGGCTTATTTAGTCAACTCTTACAACTCAGTGAGATGGGTACCGTAGCTATTATTACTCCCATTTACAGATGGAGAAACTGAGTCTTGGAGAGGTGAAGGAATTTTCCCAAGGTCACATGGAAGAAGTACCAGAGATCATACATGAGCCCAGAGTTTTTAATTCACTCTTCCTCTCTTTTTACTATATTACAGCACCTCACTATGTGATATACACAGATATATGTGAAATTGTGAACATAAGGATGTCTTAAATTACCCATTTGCTACCCCAAAGAGAATAAGATGGGAGAAAGGATGCCATATACAAAAAAATAATTCTTTTTTTTTTCTATCAGGTATAAATTCTATTACAATGGAGCCAAAAGGAAGGAAAAGGAATCAGAAGAAGCAGGGCCTTCTCCCTTCTATGCCTGGTAGGTCAGGCTAAAAGGGGCTATACCTTTGCATCTGAAGGGGAAAAATAATCCAATTAATTCATTGGTGAAGCAGCTAGGTGAGGCAGTGAATAGAGCACTGGCTCTGGAGTCAGGAGGACCTGAGTTCAAATGCTGCCTCAGACAATTAATAATTACCTATATGTGTGACCTGGGCAAATAAGTCACTTAACCCCATTGGCTTGCAAAAATTAACTAACCCCTCCCTCCCCCCAAAAAACCAAAAACCAATTAATTTCATTGGCGAAGGTCTGCATAACCTACTTTTGACTTTTGCTAGAAATTTAGGCAAAATTTTCTAGTCTGACCTTCTCTGAAGTTGAGTGAAAGCAAGATACTGTTATTTTAATACAACTCTACTAGCGACTTGGTTATACTTCAGGGTCTTTACCACAAGAACATGGATGAGACTTTTTCACTACAAAAGAAGAAACCCATAACATAGATTTTACCTTTGTTTCCAATAGCAGCACTAAAATGAATTTTACTGTATTTTCCAAAATGAGGGAATTACAACCCAACAAAATCATCATTAAGCATTCACTGTGGGTTATTTTAAAGTCCAATATATATTTTCTTCAGTCAATATAATCACGGTATTCTAAATTTACTGGCTGTATTAGATATGCTGAGTTATAAGGTCCTCTTGGTACCATTTTCAGATGCATCATCATGCTGATTTGAGATGTTCAAAAAGATTTGAAACACATGTATAAAAGACCAACCTCTATTGTGAAGAGTCAAAAGATTTAGAGTCTCACTATATGAGTTAGATCTTCGTTTCAAAAAATCCAGATCTGAGATCATAAATTATTTGGATCCCAGATCTAGAACTAGAAGAAACTTTAGAAGTTATCTATATCAAAATGCTCATTTTTCAGGGATTTTTGAACTCTAGATCTTCTCAAAGAAAATGTGTTGCAGGACAAACTGGGTGGGTACACCTATATACATACATACATATATATATATATATATATATATATATATATATATATAGGTACACACACACATATATATATCACAATGTGGTTGATGATTCAGCAAAGAAAACGGTGGCTAATTAGGCTGAAGGAGAATCAAGAACGATTAGTTTCCTCAAAACAGAATTGAAGTCTTTGATTGGAGAGGATGGTCAACCGTATCAAATACTATGAAGATGTCAAAAGATCCCTATCCTTCTTAGCTTGTAAAATATAAGGAAGGGGAGGAAGGAGAAAGAGAAAAAGAGTAAGCAAGAAAGAGAGAGAGAAAGAGAGAAATAGTGTCAGGGTAAGGAGTGTTCTATATCGTAGTCCTATAGATGGAAATTGAAAAAAATTGCTAAAAGAAGAAAAAGAGTGATATTAGACAGTGACACTACTCATTGCTATTATTGCTATAATGGGTAAAGATGTTTATACAGGATGTTCCAAAAGCCTCAATACAGTAATAACAAAAGTGAGACATCATTTATATAAAAAGGAATTTTTAACACAGGACTCACATTTTTAACTTTTTATTTTTTATTTTTAATTTAAAGTTTTAATTGTAAAAGCTTGATGAGTTTTAACATTTGAATGTAATTGTTTTTATGTATGTTTTTTTATTTTATGTATTTAAACATATTTTTGAGAATGGAGTCCATAAGCTTCACCAGACTGACTGTGCCTAAGGGGTCCCTGAAACAAACAAACAGAAAAAAAAGTTAAGATCCTCTGGGAGTACAAGCCCTGCTGTGAACTGTTGGATCTTCAGTTTAAATTTTGCCAATTCCCTGTTTATTTTTGAATCTGCCAGAAGCCTCCTGAGTCTTCTCCCACTGAGTTGTTCTATGTAGATATAGCCCAAGTGACTTTTAGCCTCTGGAATCCTTTTTTGTTTATATTTTGAATTCAGCATCAGAGAGAAAAAGTTTAATTTGCAAAACATCAGGTCTTTTCTGCTTTTGGTCCATAGTTTGAGTTTTTATGTAAAGACAGTAATTATTGTATATAAAATATATTTCAAACTAACAGAAGAAAAATTAGGTGGTTATCTTGATGAAACACATGGAATTTTATAGTTTGCTGCTGACATAATGATTTTTTTAAATTTTTCTTTCAAGGCAATGGGGTTAAGTGGCTTGCCCAATGCCACACGACTAGGTAATTATTGAGTGTCTGAGGTTGGATTTGAACCCAGGTACTCCTGACTCCAAGGCTGGTGCTCTGTCCACTGCGCCACCTAGCCACCCCTGACATAATGATTTAAAAAGTCACATGCCATCTCTTTTTGTTGTTCTGCTTCTTTTGATTCAGATCCCTTTAGATAGAATATAAATAGTGGAAAAGAAATATAAGCTACAGAATAAGCAGCAGGATATCATCGAATATGAAAATCATTCCAATACCCTAGATGGGAAATCTAATTACTTCTATTGATTACTTATGTGATCTTTCCTCTCTGTATTATTTAGTATTGGGTGGCATAATTGACATAAGTAGAGTATTAATGCTTGCTTTCAGATGGTAATGTGATTGGCTAGCCATTAGCAATCTTGATACAAATGTCAAGACCTGCATGCCTCACATAAGCAAGGTTTCTCTGAACAGCAGGGCAGCTGGGTATAACAAGACCTTGTTAACCTTTTCTTTTCTTTTTTTTTCTTTCTGGATCTACCACTGGAATCATAATCTGTGATTCAGACACAAAAGGGAATAACTTTTCATTATCATTCTCTGAGGCAATGGGAAAGGTTCTTTTCCCTGAGAATGAATGTCTAATAAAGATGAATAATTGTATAGATATGAGAAACCTATGGTAAGGGCCATTGTATTTTTAAAAATTTAAACTGAAATGAATTAACTTGGAGTATTCTTCAAAAATGTTATGTAATAAAGAGGAAATACATGAATGTGAAAACAAAACTTTTGTCTTAGAAGAGAAATGGTTAGAAATCCAACTTTTTATCAGAAATAAAATCTTGTGATTAAGTTGAACATCAAATCAGATAAATTTTTAAAGCATTTACTTCTTATGTGTCTGGAAATAGCAGACATTATATAAATGTTGATTCTCTTCCTCTTTTCTTCCCCTACTCTATTTACTCTCATGAAAGTGATATTCATTCAGAGGTGTGCTGGAATCAGTTCAAGCTGGCTCCCTGGAACCATTTGTTAAGTTTTCAGTGCTACTGTTTATCTCAGAAATCAGCAAAAACTATGCATCACAGTTGAGTTTATCTTCTGGGAAGAAAGTTGTTAATTATTTACCAATATGCCTATGTATTCATCTATGAATTTTCTTTCTTTCTTTCTTTCTTTCTTTCTTTCTTTCTTTCTTTCTTTCTTTCTTTCTTTCTTTCTTTCTTTCTTTCTTTCTTTCTTTCTTTCTTCCCTTCCCTTCCCTTCCCTTCCCTTCCCTTCCCTTCCCTTCCCTTCCCTTCCCTTCCCTTCCCTTCCCTTCCCTTCCCTTCTCTCTCTCTCTCTCTCTCTTCCATTCTTTCCTTCAATTTTTTTTGTGGACCTTAATATAATCAACACATTTGATGTGGAAATCATCAGATTTTCTTGTGTATAATTCTTCTCAAAAGATGTATTTTGTATTGAAGCTGAACAGTAACAACAAAATGAATGTTTGTTTTTTGTCCTCTTCTGAATTCCTTTCCCAGCTTTTATGTAATCTCTTGAATGTTTTATAAATTCCCTTTTCTTTTGCGTTCCTGTCCCTACCTGCTAATTCTACAACCTCCATTCTCACCAAAGCAAATAGAAACCCTCCCTCGTAATAACTCACTGTAGTTAAGAAAAATCAAATAGGCATGTTGTGCAAATTTTAAAATGTCTGTCACTCGACCACTAATTTATCACTTATATGCTTACCAACAGGGTGGGAGAAGGCATAATTCATCATCCTTCATTCAAACTTCTGAAGTCATAATTAATCTCTTTGTTGATCTGCTTAGTCCCTATTAGAAAAGTTAGACCAGGTATGCAAGACAGAGTAAAATATTGTTTCCAATCTTATTATTTGGCTTTGTTTTCATTATTATTATTATTATTATTATTATTATTATTCAACATTTCAAGGATTACCACTTCTCCCTCCACTGGTGCAGATCAAAATCTTTCTCTAACTTCAGCTTTGAGAATTACTATGTGTGTGTGTATACACACACACACACACGCACATGCACACACACACACATATATATATAGATTCATTTATTCATACATAAACATGTATGTATATATGTATTTATAAATTATGTAATTATGTGCCCAACCCTGGGATGAGCCTTTCTCGATTCTACTGGATTGATGCACAGTTGAGAGATAAACAATGCATTATTGAATCCATGAATGAAACCTTTCCATCTTAGTGGAAAGCTTTCATATCTTTTTTCTCTAATAGGATAGTTTTGAGAATTCAGGGTAACTTTCATGCCATAATGAGGCATCATTGTTATTCAATTCTTTATTAAAGTTATTAATCAAACAATAAATGACCTAGGAGTCCAAAAACCTGGATTATAGCTCCCATTTTTCCTTAACTAATAAAAATGTTAATAGAATATATGTTCCTTGATGTCAGAAATCTTTTTCTAATAGTTAGGTGTTCTTTCTCAAGGTCAAGGGGTGGGTAGGTATCAGTGGATAGAGTCCTTGTTTTGAAGTCAGGGAGAATCATTTTTGTGAGTTCAAACCCAACCTCAGACACTTAGTACCTGTGTGGCCCTGTATAAGCCACTTAATTTTGTTTTCCTCAGTTTCCTTATCTGTAAATGATCTGGAGAAGAAAATGACAGACCACTTCAGTAACTTTGCCAAGAAAACCCCAGTTGAGGTCACAAAGAGTTGGACACAACTGAAGCCAAACAAACAACAACAAAGTAGTTTGGTCCTTAATTTATGCTTAGTAAATGTTTGCCAAGTCACTTTCTTTTAAAATGAAGATATATAAGACTAGATGATCTCTAAGGACCGTCTCTCTAAAATTCTATGGTTCTCTGAAATTCTAGATTTAAAAAAATATATTTTCTTGACAAAGGTACTAATTGAATAGTAGAAGTAAGAGTACCTTTTCAAAGTCATACAATGATACATAAAAACCCAATGAAGTAAGGAAAAGATGGGCCACCAATAAAAATGAGTTATATTGCCTAGGGATTAAAGGGATAGGAATGGGGAAGCAACAGGATACAATGATATATTCCAAAGATCAGTGCTTTGTATATAGTGAGTTACCCACCTTCAGTTTCTCTCTGTTCTAACCTATCCCACATTCAATCATTAAAATGACTTTTGTAAAGCACATATCTGTTCATGTCACTTCCCCACTCAATAAACTCCAGGGGCTTCCTATTGGTTATATAATCAAAGATAATATACTCTATTTGGCCTTCAAAGCTCTTTATAACCTAGCCCTTTCCTACCTTTCCAATCTTTTTAGACCTTTCTCCCAAACACATATTCCTCAATTCAGTGTCACTGGCCTCCTCACTGTTCCAAAAAGACACTCTACCCCTCAGCTCCTCGCATTATTTTGTCTTTTCAAACATGCTGTTCTTTCCCATCTATATTCTGAGTATTTGGCCTTCTTGGCCTGTTTTGACCCAGATAAAATCACCTTCTACAGGAAATCTTCCCCAACTCCTCTTTATTTCAGTGCTCCATCTCTGTTAATTATCTGTTTATCCTGTATAGCTTGTTTTGTATATGTTTGTTTGCATGTTGTCTCATCCATTAGATCATAAGCTCTTTGAGGACAGAGATAATCTTTTGCCTCTTTTTGGTTCCCCAAAGGCTTAGTGAATTATTTAACACAGAGTAGATGTTTAATAAATATAAGCTAATTGATTGAAATATCTGGTCAATTGCACTTATTCATATATCCCTTCACAACTCAACTTTGGGAGAACAAGCTAGAGATGTGATTATAGTCCTTCAATTAAAAAAAAGGAAAAAATTAACAGAAATGTATTTCCAGAGAGAAGAGCTTAATGGACTGAAAGCTCCATATCACTTCAACAAGGTGATGTGGAAACTCAAAATGTGAACATTAGCTTACACTACATTAATAAAGGTTAAGGAGGTTATAGCCTGCTATCCATCTCTCTGTTGTGTGGTATTTTGTTAAGTTATGTACATTATATTGTAGGAAGGGCACAATTTGATGTCCAAAGTTGATTTGCATGGATTATGATGGGCTTTGGGATCATACCATATATTTCACACAGAGAAGAGAAGAGAAAAAGAACATGATGCCTTTCTTCAATGTCCTAAAGTCTTGTCACACAATAGAAGGCTTATATTTGTTCTGTTTGACTTGCAAGGGCAGGACTAGGAACAATGTGTAGAATTTGAAGAGAGGATGATATAAGCATGTATGGAATGGAGAAGGAACTTTCTAAAAATCAGAGTCATGCAGAAGTAGAATAGAGTGACTAGAGAGGCAATAGATTTTCCATTATTAGAAGTTTTCATCAAGAGTTTCTGTGATTGCTTGTCAGGAATGTTATTTAAGGGTTTCTTTTTCAGGTATGGATTGTGTCAAATGGTTTCAGTGACCCTTTCTAATTCTCTGAGTCTTTGACTTAATTCAAATTTTAAGCTAGTCTTCATGTCATCAAAGTACTGTGCCCAATTTTTATCACTTCATGTTAAAAAACAATAGATTTTTTAAAGTGTAGAACCCTAGTCTCTTCCTCCCTAAAGTATGCAATCATTTCTAGCCAATTTTTCTGAAATATTGAAAAGAGGATGAGTATTTCATGTGTTTATTTATCCATCAATCAATTGATCTTTATTGAGTATCTGCTCAACAAAAATCTTCACTAGGTGTGGAGTAAGATGAAATGGGAATAAAGTGCTCATAGAGCTTGTTATCATCCAGTAGGGGAGATAATACAGGTAAGCATATAACCATAATAAAAGTTAGACTGTGATAACTAACTGATAGTGGTATAAAGTACCTAAAAAAATTAAGGAGGTAGCTAAAGGGGGAGACAATATCACCACATTGATCAAAAGCATGGAGATGTAAGATAAAAACAAACAAGCAACAAAACCAGCAACAAGAACATGTTTGGGAATAGAGAGACTAGTTTGAGTGAACCATAGGTTATATGAAAGGTAGTAAAGGGAGATCAAATAGGAATGGTGGATTGGAAGTACATTGTAATAAACCTTAAATGCTAGGGTAAAAGTGAATATTCCTATTGTCTGGGACCTAGTATATATGACCTTTACACATTTAAAGATACTCTAAAATATGTTATAACCAATGCAAATGAATAAACAAAACTCCATCAACTTCTCTATTTTAATAATAGTGATATTGGCTAATAGGGACTCAATAAAAAGCATTTTCTATTCTAGTATTTCATACCCAGTAGGTAAAACTCATGCTAGAAAGATAGCACCATGGCAGACCAAGAAAATCAAATGCCCCTAAGTGCCATTAAGGGGTTCCATTCTATCTTACCCCAGATATGAGGTAGCTAGATGAAAGTAATATATTGAGTATATTTACCAAGCTAAGTAAAGAACAACCAGATGTTAAGTGCCATATTAATCATGCTGACAGATGTATGTGCCAGGCTGGAGCTGTTAAACAGATTTTTGCTATCTTGCAAGCTCAGGGCCATGTGCCTATTAGCCTGAAGGGAATAATGTAAGTTATGGGACTAGACATGGAACTTAAGAAACCTTGAAAATGGCTTGAGGAAAAAGGTACACCAGCATTTTTAGTAAGTTTTTCTTTCCTGTTATATGATCCCTTATAGTCAAATCTATCCCCAACCTTCCTCCAATCTTATATTATTATGTTCAAGCTTTAATTACATACAAAGCAACTCTTATAACTACTGATTCAGACAGGAAGATAATAATCTTGTTATATGTTCTAATTTTCAGCATGACTTTTTCTGAACCAGAGGGAAAAATTCAAATTAGACCTAGCCAAAATCCAACCTACTTAGGGTTGCTGGACTTGTCTCAGATTTTACAAAGGGGAAGAAAAAAAAAGGTTATAAAGGCTCTGAAACCTGGAACTCCAAAGGTTATTTTCCACTGACATGATTATTCTTTATCTCTGGAGGAATATGTTGAAAATATTTATATTTGTTTAGTGTTTTATGACTTAAAAGGTACTTTCATATAAACAAAATCCGTTTGCTGTGACCCCTGCTCTTTGTAAGCTGGGCAATCTAAATTTTGACTGATTTGTAGACTTAATTGATAAATAGATTCTGTTGCATTTTCCAACATCTCCTGCTTTATTTCTATTTGTTTTTGCAAGGCTATGGGGTTAATTGCCCAAGGTTACACAGCTAGATAATTATTGAGTGTCTGAGTCCAGATTTGAACTCAGGACCTCCTGAGTCCAGGGCTGGTGTTCTATCCACCCATAACACTGAGCTGCCCCTATTTCTGTCCTTTTGTATGTATACCCAGAGTTCTAATTAATGGTATAGCTTCTAAGTCCCAAAGAAAAATAAATGTCCCTCTTCCCATACATATCCTTCCTTAAAGAAATCATCATGAACTTTTAGGTCAAATCAGTAGCTGAACAGAAGAAAGGACATAGTAGGAGACGTACTCAATATTGAATAAAGTTCATATTACTCCTTGCTTTCAAGAACCAATTTAGAGTGAGAAGAGAACAAAATCATTGGAAGAAACAATAATCATAATCATCATAATTATCATCTTATGTGTTTATAGTTCAGATTTACTTTTAGCTGCCCCTCAAATTTTACAAACTTTAAAAAGATTCATATTTATAACCCATGGTAAAGATCTACTATAGAAACAAGAGAGAAGAAATTAGAAAATGTCATGATGAAGTTCATTTGAATGAGAAAGGCCAGGCTTTTATGTCCTTAGAATAGTTTTTTGGGTACATCCATTCAAGGCCAAATACATGTGGCTTCCAGTGGAGTGGGATACAGACTAATGTACTCTTGGCAGTTTTAAAATGAAGTCTCCATGGTGCATTAGCATCTGAGAGTTGGGATCATCTTTATTTAGGAGATGGACCAGGATAATTTTTAATCCCCATGACAAGAACTTGGGTTCAGGAAAGCTTCTTCTATAGCCTTGGAGTAAAAATATCTAAATCCTATGTATCTGGTAAAATTTGGTTTGGAGTGAAGTAGCTGAGAAGCCCATATGGACAAAATCTAGTCATTATTTATCCACTGTGTTAATCAATATAAAGAGCTCAGAAGCATAGAATCTCAGAGCTGGAAGAGACCTCTGAGACAATGTGATCCAATTTATACATGGTCAAGAATCACCTCTATAATGAGGGCAACAGTTTTTCAGCCCTGACATGGAGACCTCCAGTGAAAGTAAACCCTCTATCTCTTAATGAAGCTCATTTTCCCCATTCATAAATATGCCTTTCTGCTAAGAATACACATTGCTCTCTAGGACAAACAGAAGACTAATCATTTTTCCTCCTGAAAGTCTTAAATACTTGAGAAGAGTTTATGTTCCCTTAAGTCTTCTTTTTTTCTAAGAGAATGGTAAACATCCCTAGTTTTTTCAATTCATTCTTATATGAATTGGTTTCTAGTCTTTTCAATATTCTGGATTATAGATAAGAAGAAGGATTGTTTATATGAAAATATATGGGTGGGGTAGTATGTTACTGTAATCCTTCCTACTGAGGAAATGGAAGTTGTTGAATCACTTGAACATGTAAGTTTAGAGTGAGCCTCTGGGAGTAAGTGACATGCAAGGGGAGGAAGGCAGGGTATATCCCATTTTGCCTAAAGGGAAATAAACCAGTCAAGGTTAGAAATAGATCCATTTCCCACTACTGATGAGGTAGTGCCTGTGAGCCATTACTACACTATCATCAGGAAAAGTAAGAGTCTCAGTCTCTATTCATAGTAATAGAAGGGGAGGAGGAGGAGGAGGAGGAGGAGAAGGAGGAGGAGGAGGAAGAGAAGCATAGATGTTGGATTTTCATTGGTTGAAAGATTAAAGGAATTTCTAAGTAAAATTTGTGTATATGAAGAGTATTTTGAAAAAATGACAAGATAAGGCCATTGATTGGCTATGTAAGGTGAATGAAAATCAAGATACGTGACTGACACTGAGGTTTCCAATGTCAGTGCTTGGAAAAATGTGTTACCTTCAATAGTAATAGGGAAGTCTTCAAGAGATATTTTTTGGGGGACAGGCTGTGGGGAGGAGTTAATGAGCACTCTGTTTGAGATCACATAGAGTTTGAGATTTCTTTGGAGGACATCCAATTTGAAATATCCAAAAAGGTTTTGATGTAAATCTGGAGCTCAAGAGATGGAAAGTAGAATTGGATAGGTCAGTTTGAGAGTCTTCTGGATAGAGATATCTTGAACCTTTAGAAATTGGCAAAGACAACAAAAGTGAAATGTAGAAAGACAGAGCCCTGTGACTGAGAATGACATGGATGAAGATACAACAGCTGACTGAAGAATTGTCAGAGAGGTTGGAGAACCAGGTAAGAAAGTGCCCTGACAGCCCAGAGAGGAAAGAGTATTCAGGAGGAGAGGGTGGTCTGTAGTGTTAAGGGCTACAGAGAGATCGAGGATGAGGACTTAGAAGAGGCAATTAAATGTGGCAGTTAAGAGGTCACTGTTAAATTCTGAGAGAATGTTTTCAGGATTAAAGTGAGAGGACAGGAAGTTGAAGCATTCACCTGGTAAAGGGAGAAGAGACATAGATGATAATTAGAATGAGGGAAATTAGTTTCTAAATTTAAATGATTATAGCTATTCAGTTCACTTTGGACAGAATGGCATGGGGGGAAAACATTTCTCAAGTAGAATATGATCATAAATCTAGAGCAGGAAAGGGAGCTAAGCCACTAACTATGTCATTTTACAAATGATAAAACTGAGATTCAGAGTATTTAAATTACTTACCCAAGATCATACAGGTGGGAAGGAGCTAAATCAAGAAGCAAACTTAGGTTCTTTGATTCAAAATCTTGAACTCTTTCTACAGTACAAATCTACCCCATTAGTTACTCGTGTTAAATAGTTACTCAGAAAATTCTTTGAGACTAGACCAGTACTTATTATGTATATTCAAAATGAGCATACTCAAAATGATTCTTGTCAACTAGTAATAAAACAAACATAAAAAACCCAGTAGTTGATGGTTTTAAAGAATATAAGAATACTCTCTCTTCTATAAAAACTGTTGGGAAAATTAGAAGTTAGTATGGCAGAAACTTGAATTAGAGCAACACCTCACACCCTATACCAAGATAAGATCAAAATGAATACAAGATTCAGACATAAAAGACAATATTATAAGCAAACTAGGAGATCAAGGAATAGTTTACCTGTTAGATCTATGGAAAGGGCAGCAGTTTATCACCAAGGAAGAGATGGAGAACAACATTAAAAACAAACTAGATAATTTTGATTACATTAAATTAAAAAGTTTTTGCACAGACAAAACCAAATGTAACCAAGATCAAAAGAAATGTTGTAAATTGGGAAAAAATTTTTACAACTATTATTTCTGACAAAGGACTCTTTCTAAAGTATATAGAGAACTGAGTGTCAA
Source organism: Macrotis lagotis (assembly GCF_037893015.1). Classification (NCBI taxonomy): domain Eukaryota; kingdom Metazoa; phylum Chordata; class Mammalia; order Peramelemorphia; family Peramelidae; genus Macrotis; species Macrotis lagotis. Next base: position 406,914,841 of record NC_133658.1, on the reverse strand, counting down.
ATTTATGAAAAAAAAGCCCAATTGACAAATGGTCAAAGGATATGCAGAGGCAATTTACAGATGAGGAAATCAAAGTGATCCATAATCATGTGAAAAAATGCTCAAAATCATTACTTATTAGAGAAATGCAAATTAAAACATCTCTGAGATACCACTTCACACCTCTTAGACTGGCCAATATGACCAGAAAGGCCAATGATCAATGTTGGAAGGGATGTGGGAAATTTGGGACTCTTAATATCTTGTTGGTGGACTGTGAACTCATTCAACCTTTTTTGGAGAGCAATTTGGACTTATGCTCAAAGGACAATAAAAATGTGCATACCCTTTGATCCAGCAATACCCTGAAGAGATCAAGAAAAAATGGTAAAAACATCACTTGTACAAAAATATTCATAGCAACTCTGTGGTGGCAAAGAATTAGAAATTGAGGGGATGTCCATTAATTGGGGAATGGCTGAACAAACTGTGGTATATGTATGTTATGGAACACTGTTGTTCTATTAGAAACCAGGAGAGATGGGAATTCAGAGAAGCCTGGAAGGATTTGTATGAGCTGATGCTGAGTGAGATGAACAGAACCAGAAGAACATTGTCTACCATAAGAGTAACATGGGGGTGATGATCAATCTTAATTGACTTGCTTATTACATCAGTGCAACAATCAAAGACAATTTTGGGATATCTACAATCGAGAATAATATCTGTATCCAGAGAAAGGATTGTGGAGTTTGAACAAAGACCAAAGACCGTTACCTTTAATTAAAAAAAAATAAACCTTTATCTTATTATGTAATTTTGCTATCTCTCATATTTTATTTTTTCCCTTAAGGATATGACTTTTCTCTCTCAACACATTCAATTTAGATTAATGTACAGCATGGAAACAATGTAAAGACTATCAGATTGCCTTCTGTGGGGGGTGGGGGAGGGAGGCGAGATTAGGGGAAAAATTGTAAAATTCAAAAATAAATAAATAAAATTTAAAAAGGATATAAGAATATTTCCAAATCTGAAGTTTATCAGATATTATCAGGTATTGAAGAAAATCAATAGCAGGCAAGTAAAATTCACATCAGTAGGCAATAAATCAGTAATTGTGGATGTTACATAGCATGGTGCAATAGCAATTGGTATAGAGAAGGCAACAGAGGATAGAGTTGAAGGGAAAGTTATGGCTAAGATACCATAACAAGACAAATTTATTAAGTATTAAATTTGTGCAGCTATTCCAAGCCTAGCACTTGTCTCATGGTAAATGCTTCATAAATGCTTTGTCATCTACAGAAAACACATGTTCATTTCAAAGAAACTTGTAGACATTTGTCTGAATTGATACAGAATTAATCGATTAGAAAGAAAACAATTTATACTATAAAATCTATATTATAACTAAACATACATGATTTTAGAGAATTTATAAAGAACTATGCTGTGTTCATGACAAGAGACTATAGCTGAGATGCAGATTTAAGAAATGGGTGTTTGGAGATGATCTATGTATGAATGTGTTTTATTTCACTGTGTTTTTGTGATAGCTTTCCTCTCTCTTTTTTTCTTTTTCTTTTTCTGTCTTTTTTTCCTTCCTTCCTTCCTTCCTTCCTTCCTTCCTTCCTTCCTTCCTTCCTTCCTTCCTTCCTTCCTTCCTTCCTTCCTTCCTCCCTTCCTTCCTTCCTCCCTTCCTCCCTTCCTCCCTTCCTCCCTTCCTCCCTTCCTTCCTTCTCACTCTAATTTTAAAAGAGAAATCATCTTGCATAGGGGTAGAGGTCAGTAGTCATTGCTAAAATGTAGGCAATCACACAGAACTCTGAGAAATCATTTTCCCTGAAGCTTACTGAGGAATAAGAAAGCAGAAGTGGGGTGGGAGGATAGAGGAGTGGATGAAAAATAGTAAGTGCACATTGTAGCTAAATTTAATTTATTTTAGGTGGTGTTATTGTGTGTTCATTTTCATCTCAAAATCTTTTTTGGTCTTCCTTGAATTTCTTTCTGCCTTCAAAATTTTGCTTTAACTTTGAGTCAGATGGCATACAAACTTTCTTAAAGATTTTTCATACTAATGATTTAGAATATAGTAGACATAGTGCGTTTCTGCCAGAAAGATTAAAATGGGGGAGGCAACTAGGTGACACAGTGGATTGAGCACTGATGGAATCAGGAGGATCTGAGTTCAAATGCAGCCTCAGATACTTGATATTTACTAGTTGTGTGACCTTGGACAAGTCACTTAACCCCATTGCCTTGCAAAAACAAGAAAATAAATCAAAACAAGATTAAAATGGGTCATAAGACCTCTAGAGGGAACTTCCTAGTTTTAGTATAGGATGAATTTGCAGAAAGGAGCTAGTCAGAGTCATAGATTTTAGTTCTGGCTCTACTTCAAAGTACTGGTATGACTTTGGGCATACATGCCTTAACCTCAGTTCCTTCATATAATAACAATTATAGCAGCAGTAATAACATTAACATAGTATTACTAGCTTTGTGAAACATTAGCTATATTTTATTTCATTTTATCTTCACAACAAGCCTAAGATGGGTTCCATTGTTGTCATTATTTTAACAGTAAGGAAATTGAGTCTAGAAAGGTTACATAACTTGCCCAGGATCAAAATATTAATGGGGTAGGCTTTGAATTCTAGTCTTCTTGATTTCAAGATTATTATGCTATCTTCTATACCACTTACTGTCCTCCATGTACCAAATGATGAATTGAACTAGAATGGAATTATTTTTTATAAATGAAATTAATCATTGCCTCCAAAGATCTTTGGAAGTTTAGTGAACTGCTTAAAAGTCATTGAAGAACAGTGAATGAAAGATAGGATGAAGTATTCATGTTTATCCATTTTCTGAGCACTTTTCATAATATTTGGGGGGTGTTGAAGCTTAATGTAATAATACAATGGCAACACATTGTGAGCAAAAGAGACAAGGGAAAAGAAACATGCTTTGGTTCTTAAGAAAGACTGTCACAGATGTCTCTCTCAAGTGGTCTTTAGATGACAGTTCAATAACTATACTCTCACTCATATAACTTAGGCTGAAGAAAGTTGGTAGGTAAGGTAAGGGAAATAATGATATTGGAAGGTGGGAATATGAAGGAGGAGGAAGGAAAGATGACAATTGATAAGGCAATCTCTTGTCCATATTCAGACTGTGTTCTTTCAGATACATAAACCAGTTGAAAAAATGTGATTTTGAAATGGTTGTATAAGTTATTAAGAGTGTCCCAATCTATTTGTTTGAAGGACTTATTCCATTTTCTTTTAAAAAAGGATTTATTGATGTTTCCGGTTTTTATATCAAAGTCATTTCCAGAGTATTTCATTATTTATTATCAAGGATCAAGATTGGCCATAACAATTGGCCAGTTAGTTTTCCTTTTAAAGATCTTTTTATTGAGCTAATTATAATCATTGTTCTCCTAGTGGCTTCTTATTTTTCATTCTGTGTAATTTCATGCAAATTTTGTAAGGTTTCTCTGAATTTTTCACCTTTATTATTTGTGCAACAATAATGTAGATCACATTTTGCCACAAATAACATCAACAATGACAGTGCAATTTAAAAAAAATGCTCCATCCATATTTTACCTTTATGTGAATTATCAGAATCTTCCTCTCTAAAAAGAGTTCTGTTCACACTAATTGTTAAGAAATTTTTTCCTTACACTGTATATAAATTTTCCTCTTTTCAATAAAGTCAACCATATTCTAAATATTTATTAACTACCTATAGTATTCAAGGCAGGTTCTAGTTACTGGGGATAAAAATATATACCAATACTTCCTGTCCTCAAGGATTTTACATTTTGCTGAGAATTTTGCGATTCATTAACAGATAAACATATACATATATGATCTTTTGAGGAATGAAAGAATTCCAAGAGTTAGGGTATGAAGAAATCTGATTTATCCTATTATCAGTACATTAAGAGGAGTATTAACAAATCTTTCCTTAACAAGAAGGCTGTTGATTACACAGAACAACTCATTCCTACCACTAACAGGTTTTCATATCATAGACAATGAAATGGTTCTCTTCTTTGTTCAAGATAGAGGCTTATGGAGAAGGCAGAGTGAAATAGATCTTGGTTTTCAACAGACATGAGAAATCATAACCATTGATAAAAGGGCCCAGATGCACTCACCCAAATCTTTCTTATTACTCTTTCTTTGTTGATATAGTTGCAGACACTTTAGGCAGTCAGTCAACAACACTTATTTAGATTCTGTTGTGTCACTGGGATTACAAAGAAAGGGAAAAATAAACAAACAACCAAAAAAATCAGACACACATACAGGCCTTGCTTTCAAGGAACTAATTGTCTAATGTGTTTGTGTGTGTGTGTGTGTGTGTGTGTGTGTGTGTGTAGGCATTTGTAACATGCTTACAACCATGTACAAACAAGGTGTATATGGGACAAATTTTAGATAATCATTAGACAGGAGGTAATAAGATTAAGGAAGACCACGAAAGACTTTAGAAAGAAGTTGGAATGTTGTGTGTGTGTGGGGGGGATTTGAAGGTAACAAAGGAAACCAAGAAATGGAAATGAGAAAGGAGAGAATTCCAGTCATGAAGGGCAGTCCTTTGAGAAATGTTGTATCTTATGCAAAGAATAGCAAAGCTGTCAATGTCTCTAGATCACAGAATGAGGAGAAGGAGAGTATATAGCTAGGGGAGAAAACGTAAAAAAAAAAAAAGACTGAAAAGGTAGGAGGGAACTAAGCTTTGAATGGGCTTTGAATATTTTTTTAACTTGCTTAATGGCTATAGATGATATACTGATCCCAATATTTCCCATGTGCAGACAACAGAATAATGCAATAAAAGAATGGCTGGGTGACAGTTAGATGATGCTGAAGAAATGCATGGCTTATTTCATTGAATAGTCTAAGGGGATGCTAGCCTGTGTACATAGTATAATTCTAGGAGGTGTCATAGCAGATCCTCTTTGTAACAGAAAGGTAACTAACTTTGCCTTGCTGTTTCTTAGACTCATTACTGCCTCAAAAGACTGAAATCTGCTTTTCCCAGTGTTTTTTCTAGTCTAACTTTCACTCAGACCATTATCTAGGAGAGAACTTCCAGTCAAAAAGTGCACCTCACCCGATTGGCCAATCCTAAATATTGTATCCAACCCTGTTGTAGGGATTCAAAAATCAGGACAAAAATGTTCAATGAGATTTTGGAATAGTCTTTTTTTTCCTATTTTTTTCCTATGCCTTCATAGCCCGCAGCTTTAGAATTTTACATTAATAAGTGCTATATATCTTTGGTGACTAAATGGGAGAAAAATAACTAAAGGTAAAAAGAGTCATTTATCTCCAGTCTTATCTCCACCTCTCATCACTAAAGTCAATGTAAGTGTTTAGAGGAGTTACAAATAAGAGAAACTTATTTATCTAGGGCTAGTTAGTTTTGATCAATAGAAACAGATTAGTTTCCAGGCTAATCTTAAGGTCAGCTGTCCTTGAATATCAGGGGAAAAATAGTTAAGTTTCTCTACAATAGCCCAAGAAAGATTTGACAGTTTAAAACAGCATTTTTATTTCAAGTTATAAGAAGCAGACTGTATTTTTTAATGCCATCCTTTGTAACAGGAGGTGTTTTGGTTTCTGCGATCAATTTTATGAATATGTTTGCATGTATGTGCATAGTCATCCATTCAATGCCTGTGCAGAATGGCTTCTTGGCTCATATCAGCTAACATGTATATACTAAGGGAATCTGTCCTTTTAGCATATATTACTCTGCAGGAAAAAAATCTCCTGGAATATAACTGCTAGATTACAGTCACATCAGCTTTTCTGTGACTATTTTCTGTTTTCCAGTGAGTGTCCTTCAGTGCCCTTAAAGAAACCACTTCTATACTTGCACTGGGAATAGAATTGAACCCAAGGCAATGCCACCCTGCATTTTGAAAACACAACAGAGATTTGGTACATATAGAAAAGTGGATTTCCGTATCTTTGGTATATCACTGCCAACTAATTATTTCTTCTAGTTAATCCTACCAACCCATTTCTTTGAAAGAATACCTCTGACTAATGCCAATACTGATTAATAATGCAGGTGGTATTTATATAAACACATATGTCACTTTTTAGCTAAATCTATGTAAATACATAGCTATATATAACTATAGATATAAAAAGACAGTTAGATGGAACAGTGAATAGAGTACTGGTGCTGGTATAAGGAAGACTTGTCTTCCTGAGTTAAAATCTAGCCTTACAATTTACAGATGAGGAGATCAAAGCAATCCATAGACATATGAAAAATTGCTCTAAATCATTACTTATTAGAAAAATGCAAATGAAAGCTTCTCTGATGTACCACCTCACACCTCTCAGACTGGCCAATATGACCAGAAAGGATAATGATCATTGTTGGAAGGGTTGTGGGAAATCTGGGACACTATTACACTGTTGGTGGAGCTGTGAACTCATCCAACCTTTCTGGAGAGAAATTTGGAACTATGCCCAAAGGGCAACAAAAATGAGCATACCCTTTGACCCAGCAACACCACTACTGGGCCTATACCCTGAAGAGATGATGAAAAAGGGTAAAAACATCACTTGTACCAAAATATTTATAGAAGCCCTGTTTGTGGTGGCAAAGAATTGGAAATCAAGTAAATGTCCTTCAATTAGGGAATGGCTTAGCAAACTGTGGTATATGTATGTCATGGAACACTATTGTGCTATTATAAACCAGGAAGGATGAGAATTTAGGGAAGCCTGGAGGGATTTGCATGAATTGATGCTGAGTGAGATGAGCAGAAGCAGAAAAACACTGTATACCCTAACAGCAACATGGGGGTGATGTTCAACCTTGAAGGACTTGCTCATTCCATCAGTGCAACAATCAGGAACAATTTTGGGCTGTCTGCAAAGGAGAGTGCCATCTGTATCCAGATAAAGAGCTGTGGAGTTTGAGCAAAGTTCAAGCACTATTCCCTTTAATTTAGGAAAAAAACAGATATCTTATTGTCTGATCTTGTTATCTCTTAGAGTTTTTGTCTCTTCTTTAAGGATATGATTTCTCTCTCATGACACTCAATTTGGATCAATGTACAGCATGGAAACAAATTAAAGACTGACAGATTGCTTTCCATGGTGGGGTGGGGGGAGGGAAGTAAGATTGGGGGAAAATTGTAAAACTCAAATAATATCTTTAATAAAAGAAATAATAAAATCTGGCCTTAGACACTCAGTAACTGTGTGACCCTGGATAAGTCACTTAACCCTGTTTGTGTGAGTTCCTTACCTATAAATGAGCTGCAGAAAGAAATGGTAAATCTCTCCAATATCTTTGCCAAAAAAAAGCCAAACGGAATCACAAAGAGTCGGACCTAACTTCAAAAGCTGAAATACACACACACACACACACACACACACACACACACACACACACACAAATATGCATTTACAGGTCCAAAATGTATCACATGTATTCCTCGTTTGAGCTTTACAAAGGTTGTATTATCCCCAGTTTTACATATAAGGAAACGAACTTAGGCTAAATGACTGACTTATCTAGGCTTCCCCTGGTAGTATCAGAAACAGAATCAACCCTACATGTCCATGATTTTAAATTCAGTAGTTTATAAACTAAAGTCAACAGCCCAGAAGGCTCAAATATGTCTAAGGATAGAGTGGAAGGAAAAGGAGAGAAGAGAATATTTCAAATTGTTATCTCTTACAATAAGACTTTAGAAGCAAGGACCCAGCCAGACTTTCTTGTGGATAAGCATATAATAAAGCCTAGGCAGGAGTGGTTATAAAGTCGATCATAAAGGTGACCCAAATTAACCTAATGTAATGAACAATTCAGGTCTATTTGTATAAGACTCTCCTCATTGAAGCAGATTGGAAGGAGCAATTTCTCAGCAGACACTTGTCTCACAAAATGCCTCTCTCTTTTTAGAGCAGTTGCATGCTGGCTGACTACCCATTTCTTCATTTCTGTGGGTTCTGTGTCTTCCCTCTTTACAATATCCCTATTTTTAGTTTAATCTGAGCCTGGTTCTATGTGGATCCCCATGCTCTGTGAGGTCATTGGTGGCCTTTTGACTAAAAGGGAGTAGCACTCTGAAGGAAAAGATTTTATGCATTTTTCTGAGTGTCATTTCAATTACAAACCTGTCTTTAGTTTTATTATTTCCTCTGAGTGACTCATTCTCTACCTGTGATGGGATAGGAGTACTGTAGTTTAGAATAATTGTAGATCTGGGGGACACTTCTAAACAGTCGAAAATGGTTAATTTCCTCATTGATCGCTTTGCATCTTCTCTGTGATGGTTTCAAGGGAGAGAGGGGTCAGACCTCAAAGTAGGTAATGGGGATCCTGGGACATTCAGTATGTAATGGAATTGCAAATTCCTGACAAGAATCCTCACACCTAATGGGAAAACCTTTCACAAAATCACATAACTTTAGAACTGGAGGTGGGGGAGTAATTGTATGGGGAAGATATCATCTCATCCAATCTCCTCATTTTGCACAAGAGGAAACTGAGGCCAAAGGAGGGGAAGATTGAGTTCATACAGTACTCAACTGACTGAGCTATAGCACTGCTGATCTATAATTCTAAATTCACTTGACAGGCATCTTTTACACTTCAGCTGTGTAGTTATGCAACATAATTATTTCATATTTTTATTTGATGGCCTTATTTTATTAGTTAAAATGTGTTAATTACTCTTGTGGCAATATGTGTTAATAATGGCATGGCATTGTGCTAATAATTTCAAGATCATGAATAATGTGCAACACCTTCGTTTCTGAGCCAGTATTAATTTGTATCACTGCTGCTAAAGTGTTTAAAATTCAGTTTGAAGCATATCTCCTCAGAGGAGAGAAAGAATAATACATGTATTGAAAAGCCTTACCTTTAGTCAACCTTTAGATCTTGTATTTGTACTTGCCATCACAATTAGACACTTATTACACTTAGTGAGGTAAGAATCCAATTACATTCTTATTTTTTGAAAATTTATGTAAATCAAATAGAAGCATAGGGTTTATGCTTCCAAAAAGGGGAAATGATACAAAGTAGAAGCAATGCAATTCTTGTTCAATTGCCTCTACTTATGACTCTCAAGGGGTGGGGAGAAATTTTTAAAAGATAGGCGAAATATTTGTTTGAATTTTGTGATGTTCTCATACCTCACTCACAAGATTGAGAGGATTTTTGCCCAATGTTCAGATTGATTGTTGCTAATCTATTCCTACTTCCTTGCCAGTTTCTGTTTGTAACTAGTGACCCACAAAAAAATAAAAAGCCAGCAAAGAATAAAAAAAGTGACCGGTGTTATGACTGCAATTCAAAGCACTGGAAACTTTGGAACTTAGAGGATTTAAAGCTGGAAGAGAGCATAGAGGTCATAAATAAGGAAAAAGAGAGGTTGAAACTTATTTAAGGTCACATAAGCATAGCTTTCAGGAATAGTGATGATAATAGTTAATATTTATATAATGTTATGTGCCTGTCACTGTGCTAATTGCTTTACACTTATATTATTTGATCCTCACAACTCTGGGAGGTAGGAGACTGGTAGGTATTGGCTTAGACCACAGCTGGAGTGTGGTGTTCAGTTCAGAGATCAACAGTTTAGCAAGGATATTGATAGGCTTAGGACTATCCAGAGGAAGGCAACCAGAATGATGGACCATTGTCTGGGAGGATTATATAAAAGATGTGAAAACAGCTCTTCTGACAGCAAAAATATTGACTCCATGACCATGGCTTAATAAAGATCATGTTATGACTAATCAAATGAATTAATTGGCTAAAATATTCCTTTTCCGAACCACATATATCATCAAATGTTAAAAATTTATTTCCCTGAGTTTGCCTTTATTACCTAGTTTAATCATTTTCCTTCATATGAAAGGTATAAAGGTTATGAATGAGCATGAATTATGGTGCTTCTCCTATCCTTATTGGTTTTGATTTAAATTTGCTATGTGTATATTAACCCAGATTCCTGATTTAGGATTCCTTTATTAATAACTTGCAAAAAAGTATAGATGACATGTATATCTAATCTATAGAAGATACAAATTAGGATGGATAGCTGTTGTACTGAATGACAGTTAAGATCCAAAAAGGAGCAGGTAATGTCCAACCTTCAGACTATATAAGACCTGGGAAATCATTTGATCTGGTGCTTTCATGGCAACCACAGATGGAAATCAAAATTCAGTAAATCTAGGAAATTTTTAGGTGAATTAATTAAAAGTTTGACTAAATATGGCAAGCTAACTTTTAAGATGATAATTTTGTATGGCCTGTGAACGGTGTTATAAATATTCAAATAACAATTGGCAGAAAAAAAGATTCCCCACCCTTGATCTAAAAGAATGACATTCATTAGAAATAATTGTAAACTCATATTCTTTGGTTTAAAAAATCAGCTTCACAAATGTAGTCTAAAGCAATTTATATGAACAACAAAAGAATGTGGGTATTTTATTGACTCCAAGATTAATGCAAATCCATGCAAGTCAGCAGAATGATATTACAGTCAAAATGGTTAAAGTAATCTTGGCCTACATTAAGAGAGACATAGCTTTCAGGAATAAGGATGCCATAACCATTTTAGTCTTCACTGGTTAGACAGTATCTTGAATGTTGTGTTCAGTTCAGGAAGCCATTCTTGAGGTTGATCAACTGAAGAACCAAAGGAAGATGACCAGGAAAGTAGAAATCTTAAGATGACTGCTTCAAAAAATGGGAATTTCTTTTGAATTAGCATAGAAAAGAGAAGGTACAGAGAGGACATTATAATTGTCTTCAGATGCTTGAGGGAACACTGAAGTATATGAAACCTAGTTTTCTTTTGTTTAGTTCCCTGCACTTTTCAAACAACATCTTAAATAAATGAAGGTTTATGCTTTCTGTTTATGAGCCCAGAGTACATAAACAAGAACATTAGGTGGAGGCATGTTGTGAGGAAAAATTGCCTCATTATCAAGGCTCTGCCTTGGGAGGTAGTGAGATCCCCTTCATTGGAGGTCTTCAAGCTGAGGCCAGATGATTTGTCAAATATCAGGTATGTTGTAATGGGGGTTCTTTTGAGAAACAGGTTGGACTAAATGATTGTGCAGGTGCCTTCCAACTACAAAATTCGGTGACCACGTGTTCTATGATTTCTGACACCCAGCCAGTCAACCTAATACAAACTCTAATTGAACTTGCCCTACTAGGTTCTCTACTGATAAATGACAAATGTGAATGCAGCAATAAGGAATTTTATTTTAATATGCAATTTCCTTCCCCATTCTAAGTGTATCAAATTAGAACACTTTTCCAATGGACAAACAAACTGGGGGGAAACCAGGCTCTGACCTCAGCACTAACAAAGTAGCTCTCACTAGGTTGTAAGACTTTGTATAATTCTTTTTACCTTTATTCCATTCAAATTTTAGTTTGTAAAGAGAAAGGTTTTAGCTAGTTATTCTCTAATATTCTCTCTCTCTCTTTCTCTTTGCTGTTATGAGTTGATTATGTCTATTTCTGGTATAATTTTCTGATTTTTGTCCCTTAAGTTTATGGATTTATCTAAATTTTAACTCTCTAACCTTCCTTCCTTCCTTCCTTCCTTCCTTCCTTCCTTCCTTCCTTCCTTCCTTCCTTCCTTCCTCCTTCCTTCTTTCCCTACTTCCCCCTCCTTTCCTTCTTCCCTTCTTTCCTTCTTCCTTCATCTTTATCTTTCTTTCCTATCTTTTACTTTTGAAAACAACTGTCTACTTTTCACTTATCAGGTTTTTAATTTACGGTCCAGTGATTATACCCTGTGAATCTCTTGGATATAGGAATGGGGGTGAAAAGATTATCTAGAGATTACTTAGAATCGTAGTTATAGAGGGAGTTATTAGAGATCATCTAGTCCAAAACTGTAATTTTATAGATGAGCTCTAGATAAAAATAGTATGCATTTATCTAGCACCTTTAAATTTTAAAAAACAATTTTCTCATCAAAACAGCATGAGTTATGTAGAATAAGCATTGTTATCATAATTTTACAGATAAAGAAACTGAAGGTATGAGGAGTTAGATTGAGTGCTTATGATCACTCAGTTTCTAAGGTGAGATGCAAACTCAAATCTTGTCTCTAGATCCAGTACACAAGGGCTATCACTTTTCTTTGCGTGAGAAAGATGAAATGATGGACACATGAGTGATCACATACATAGATTTTTATCTTGAGACTATACGAGGGTTTATTTATCTATTTTTTCATTCTCTTTTCCATTTATTTATTATTTAATTTTTCAAACTTACATGTAAAAACAATTTTTCTCATTCATTTTCTAAAATTTTGAGTTCCAAATTCTCTCCCTTCCTTCTGTTCCCTGCATTGAGAAAGTAAGCAGTTTTATATAGTTATAAATATGTAGTCACACAGAACATTTCCATAATAGTCATGATATGAAAGAAAATATGGAGCCCCCAAAATTAAGCAAAAGAAAAATGAAAGTAACAAAATGCTTTAATCTGCATTCAGAAACCATTGGTTTTTTTTCTCTGAGGATGGATAGTAATCTTTGTCATAAATTATTCTGAGTTGTCTTGGGTCATTGCATGGCTGAGATATATTGTATAGTCTTTCACAGCTGATCATCCTACAATATTGCTATTACATTGTACACAGTACATTCACTTTGTGTCAGCTTACATGAGTCTTTTCAGGTTTTCCCGAGAGCATTGTGCTCATCATTTCTTATTGCAGAATAGCATTCTATCATAATCACAAAACATGATTTGTTCAGTCATTCCCCAACTGATGGACATCGCCTCAATTTCCAATTCTTTGTCACCAGAAAATAGGTGCTATAAATATCCTTGTACATATAGGTCCTTTTCCATTCTGTTTGTCATCTCTTTTGGAATATAGATCTAATAGTGACATTGCTAAGTCAAAGAATTTTATGGCCATAGTTATAAGTTGTTCAATAGAATGGTTAAATTGGTTCACTACACTTCCAACAATACATTTATATCTCATTTCCCCTATATTCCCTCCAACTTTTGTCATTTTCCTTTCTTGTCCTGTCTAATGCAATACCTCAGAATTGTTTTAATTTACATTTTCCCATCTATCATGAGTTAGAACATTTTTATATGAACAATAAACATCCACAACCTCATTTGAAAACAGTTCACATATTTTTATTGTTTATCAATTGTGAAATGGTTCTTATTTTTATAAATTTCACTCAATTCTCTATGTTTAAGGAATGAGACCTTTTCAGAGAAACTTGCTTCAAATTTTTTTTCACAGTTACACAAGGGCTTCATTTATTTTTAAACTACAGCCTACTTTCTCAGTTTTTTCTTTATATGTTGAATAAATTTTTTTATATTTTTGTACTTAATGTCAAGTAGAATTAGTTGCAATACTTTCATTGACTGTATGTTTAAATCTTTCTGAAGCACAATATGTATGGCATAGCTAGATTTAAATACAAAAATGAATACAACTGTGTATGGCATACAGGGAACCAAGTTAATGTTCTAATTCACTGCTTTTTTGATGAAGGCATGCTCTCCACAAGTTTCATTTTCCTCATGTTTTCAGAAAAAGATTCTCTCTCCTCAGACATTGAAATTAAGAAGCTTTGTATGGAGAATAAGTCCTGGTGAACATCTCTATCAGGACTGTCCACTGGAGGTGTGGAGAGCCCTGTACTGGAGTCTAGGATCTTCTACTTAGTAACTGTATGATCTTTATCTTCTCTGAACTTCAGTGCATTCTCTAAAATAAGTAGTTTGAGGTAGATGATATTTAAAAGTTCTTTCCATTTTCACATTTTAAAAAATACTTTACCTTTCTGGCTATCATTTGTAAAATGCCAGATATAGGGGTGAAGAGTGGGTCTACTGAATGATCATTAAACTTCTATCATTCTAGTTATTTTTTAATCAAAGGATAAGAAAATGTAACAGTAAAAGATTGGAAACTCTGATGGAAATATTTAGTTATTTGGAGGCCTAGTCTTGCCACTAAGGGGCCTTCCTGATCTGTTATGTGGTAAAATTTGAGACTCAAGGGATAGTTATAGTTGCTAGAAGGCTAGTGGGATGGGTGAGAAAAATACAAAGATTAATCAAATGTCATTGCCCTCACTTCAGAGAAGACTTTCTTGATAAGGTGTATTTCATTTCTATGAACCTAAAGTCCATGAAGTAAATTAACTTTGGAAGGTCAGCAGCAAATATAGAATTTCAATTTGATTAAAGTTGATGGACATCAAAGACCACAGAGAGGAAAAATTGAAAATAATTACATCTGATAAAGGGCCAAACATCTATATTGAGTTTTTTTTAACATAATGTTTATGACTTCCTCCGTAGAGTAGTCTGGTTGCTGATGAATTGAAATATTTACCATCTGGCCAAACAAATTTCCTTGGTGATGGCTCAGAGTCTTAAAATTAAAACAAGAGCATGTGTCAGAGATCATATTGGGCCTGTTAACTAAACCTGTTTCCTAATTTTTGTGCATCTTTCCTACCCTTCTCTGCTTTGATTGATGATGGCTGCCGGGAGATTTCCATATGAGCATCTGAGGCAGAATTTGAACTAGTTGGAAAAGTAGTCATTACTGCAATCAAATGATTCCCCCCAAAAATGCTATGTGCCAACATTTTATGATTCTTTTTGGTTTATTTTCATTTACCTCCAGGACCATTTGTCTATTCTCTATTTCTTTGAATTTCTTCTTTACCTCAGAAAACAAATATTTGAGTGTATGAAAGCCCTGATCATTAACCCAAAATGCAAAATATAGAAAATAGAAATTTTGTATTTAAGGGTTATATTTAAAGCTAGCCTTTATTTCCTCCTTATCCCTTGTGTAGTATGATACATGACATTATGTATCCTGAGTTGTTGTTAAGACTGTTGAAATGGGTTAGCATTTGGTTAATTTCCAAGAGCATTTGGAACTTCTAGCTTTGAGGAAATTTAAACAAAATCTCAGCAGGGAATTAAACTACCCAGTCTGCATTGATATGTGGCAGCAAGGTACATTACTGCAGCATGCAGATGCGAGGATGGTGAATTTAGCCTGTTTGTCAGTGAATGACATGCTTTTCTCACCGTGGTGTTACATGTTGATGCCTCAAATATGGATGGAGTTAGTAACCTAGAGTTAGGAGCACATAGTCCAGTGCTTTATAGAATTAGAGAAAACACCAGATCTGGCTTGTGTTCCTCATTGCTTTAAGGAAGGGATTAAATGTAAATACTTCAAAATTTTGATCTGATGACAGGCTATTAGTCTGTCCAGTTACATTATAGGTAAAGTTAAAATCGTCTTGGGTTCTACTATTTCAATAATTTCTGAAAAAAACTATATATATATATATATATATCGTTCTGATATCAGAAAATCAAATGCCATCTCTTTATAAGTGGATTATAGCAAAGGAAAGCAGGAAAATGCAATATTTTCACAGTCAATTTTTACATTTCCTCTATTGTGGCATTTGTATCACAGATTTAAAACTAGACAGAACCTTAAAATGTATCTCATCTAGTTGTTCTCAAACTTTTTGGTTTCAGAATCTTCTTCTACTCTTAAAATTAATGAGAATTCAAATGAATTTTTGATTATATGAGTTATATCCATAGATTTTTCTATGTAGTATGAAAATTTCTTAGTATTATTATGCAAACTTTTGATCCCATAGACCCTCTGAATATATCTTAGAACACATTTTGAGAATTGTGAAAATGAGGAAACTGAGGTTCAGAGAGGTTAACTAACTTGTACAGAATCACAGATACAAAGGAAGGAAGGTTAGATTGAAAGAAAGGGTAAAAAGGATTACTGGAAGTAAAGAAACATTAATTATTAAGCACCTACTAAGGGACAGAACTCGGTTAAGCACTTTCCAGAAGTATTCTCATTTTATTCTCACAGCCTTAGGAAAAAGGTATTCTTATTGCTATTCTCCTTTTACAATTGAAGAAATTGAGCCATTCAAAGTGACCTGCCTAGGGTTACAAAACTGGGAAGTTTTTGCATTGGGATTTGAACTCAGGTTTTCTTGACTAGTCTCAAAGAACTAACTAACAAACAAAGAACTATGCTACCTACCTGACTCTAAAGGAGTAAAAATTAGAAACTGGGATTTGAACCTAGGTCCTTTGATTCAGTATTTTGTACTCTTTCCTCAGTATCACATGACTTTTGGCTTCTTCTGATGTTTACTGGAACACTTTTTTCCCCCATCAAAGCATTATTTAGGATGGGAATGGGTTAAGAAAAGGTCTCCACTCACTGTAAACCATCCTATTCATTGCTTCCTGGTTAAATTTCTCAACCAACATATCACTCATGTCTTTTATGCATTCAAATTATTTCTGTTTACTTATTAGAAGACATCTAAGTGCTTTTGGTTGGTTGTCTTTTCAAAATGTGGTACCCAGTATCTTGTTTTGAACTGGACCTATGATTTCATCTGTATTTGGAGATTCACGTAAAAAGATACTTGTCTACAAGATATAGTCTTAGAGAGTCTCTTGAGATTGGGGATAGGGGAGTAACTGAGAAGTAAGGTACTCTGCCCCAAGAAAGCCAGTATGTATCAAAGGACATTTAACCAAATGGTTGTAGAGAGATAGAGCTAGATTTGAATCCAGGTCCTCTTTCACCATTTTGCACTATCCTCTCCACTGCCCTTGGTCTCAATTTCCTTATCCAAAGACAATGTGGGATTGGCTTAGATCATCTCTTTTGTCCCTTTTAGTTAAAATGTCCTGAAAAATCTATGTTTACCACTTTGTGAGTCACAGCAGTTCTCTCTGGTTCTCATAGTTTATACTATACAATTTTAAGATTCATGGAGTTTATCATTTGTTGAGTACTCCATATATTGATTCTACCTAGATTATCAACTTTGAGACCAGGAATCATGTATTGTGCATATCTTTTCTTCTGAAGCACCTTAGCTTGGTATTGAAGGCAAAGGTGACACTCAATAAAAGTTGGTTGTATGAGCCATGAATTTCTATACTTTGGAATTCAAGTCTAGAAAATTTGCACCAAGAGAATCCTATAGGACAATGCATAACATATATCCAAAATTGCCTGAGATGAGGTGAAGTTGAGTGTAAAGAGTTCTGTATTTGACATCAGACAATGTAGTGCTCAAATAAGGTTCTGTCATTTACCAGTTAATTTGATTATGGACAAGGCTAGAAGAGTCTTCATAGATGAGAGTCAGAATAGTATAATGGGGCAAGCCATTAACTTAAGACTTAGAAGTCCTGAAAAGGAGCAGTATCATAGGAATCTTTGGATATTTCATAAAGGTCATTTTTCCCTGCTCCACTGTAATAATATGAATTGATGCCCCCCCCCCACTCTTAGTCTTTTTGCATTCTCTGTGACACTTCAAGAGTCTTATTTTTTGTTGCCTTCAAGTTGGGACCATGATTCACTGATTCCCTGATGGTATGCTATGATATATTTTTTTTTACCTACACTTGTGCTATTAGCACTAAGCAATAATTGCATCAGCCATCCATATTGGATCACTCTGGCTTGGGCACTCAGAGCAATTTTGTTCAGATATTGACTGCCAGACAGTGAATATTCATCTGAAATATTGTTTATATTCCTTATCATTTTTCTGCTACAGGGTAGGGCAGAGGAGAAGAAACAAGATGAGCACTTGAGGTATATCCCTTCTTGTCTCTCCTTCTTGCTGATTCCTATCCAGCTGATCTCACTGACTCCCCTCGTGAAGATATAATAAATGTCTTAGATTACCCAATGACATTGAACTTTAATTTTTATTAGCTAGGCCCTTTCCAAGTGCACCTCTGTGCCAAGGTAATCTCCAAGAAGGCTATTCTCTGCAGTCTGATCAGATTTATGGCTCTGGGGTGGGAAAGCATAAAAATGAGAGAGTTCTCCAGAGAGGTTTGTCTCTTCAGGTTAGTGTTAATGCGCAAATCCTAGTTACCCACCAGATCCCAAGACCATAAAAAAGTAAAGGCACAGCAGAGTGCTAAAGGATGACTCTTGTTTAGGGCCATTCCTGTATCTAAGGCTGACACTGCAATCAATGAAAACATTTTATTGGTTCTCTCGGGTTTTACTACAGGAAATCAAGGAGCTCTATTATGCAGGAAGGCAATAATAGATTTTGTTGGTGGTCCAGAATCAATCTGTTAAGTATATTTGAAGGAATGTGTATATTAATGAGTTTGGTCAAGAAGTTTCATTTAGCACTGAAAAATGGACTACCAAGCAATACCTTTCATAGAACCTCATATTAAAAGTGCATGTTATCAGAGCATCATTAATATCTTTCCACTCAAATTCCAATATTTTATCATCATATTGGGCTCCAAACTGGGTGTTCAGGGCAGACAGATTTCAACAGCTATCCTCATTACCATATGGGTACTGACTGAATATATAGTATTACAGTAGGCATGGAGATTTCTACTGGAATAGGTCTACCATCTGTAGATTTTAATCAATTAACAAGAATTTATTAATTACTTAACAATATGCTAGAATTTGTGCTAAATAAAAGTGATAAGTGAAAAAATAAATAAAATTGACCCTAACTTCAAGGAGCTTATGTTCTACTGGTTTATACTTTTAAAAGGGAGAATAAGCATTTACTAAAAATTCTAAAAAAATATGTGGATGAAGAGTGAATATATTTATTACATAAACATATTTTATATCTATTATGTGCAGTGTGAGGATGTGCAGTTTGAGGGACAACATGGCATAGGGTAAGTCTCAGGGTCTGGAGGACATGTATTTAAATGTTATTCATAAATATCAATGACTGACTTAATTTCTTAATATCTCAGGTAAGATACCATATTACATACAGATCATTTGCAAATTTCAACTGGGGGTGGGAGAGAAGGTATCTACAATAAGAGTTACTTATATTAAAAAATAAATCACAAATGCAGCCCATCTATATAACTAGCTAGTTCAGTGGGCACTCAGAAAGACCCGAATTCAAATCCAGCCTCAGACACTGACTAGCAGTATGACCCTAGACAAGTCACTTAATCTTTATATGATTAAGTTTTCTCAACTGTAAAATAAAAATCTCAAAAATAATTATTTCCCCGAATTATTATAAGAATTAAGTGAGATAATATTAATAAAGAGCTTAGCACAGTATTTGGCTCATAGTAGGTCCTTAATAAATGTTTTTTTCTCCCCTTATTTTCCCCCTCCCTCTTGAACCCCCATACTACTTTAGGTGCCAGAGATAGTGACAATAATTTTAAAAATACATAACATTCAATACATCATCTCACTTAAATTGTACAACCTCTGATATGGGTACTATAGGAAGGATCTCCACCTTACAGATTAGGAAACTGAGGCTAGCTAGATGAAGTAACTTATCCATAGCTAGTATCACATCTATTATTTGAACTTCTGTCTTTCTGATTGAAAAAAGTCCAAGATTCTATCTATTATGGCACAACAACAGGTCTCATAACAATATAAGTAAAATGAAGCAGTTTATAATCAGAATAAAGGCAAAGGATAAAATGCCAGTTTGAATATGATCAGGAGAGCAAGAGGGTCCAGAGGAAGTGACAGTCTAGAATCAGGAACAGAGACTATAAAACTACATAATAAAATATGCTACACATTTTGAGTTTCATAGTTTCTAGCATAGAGCAATATGTGTGAGAAGTACATAAAAAAAGTTTGGTAAATTGAGATAAAATCAAAATTAATACATTGAGGAAGGCAACTATTCCCAGCTATCTGTTGGGTGACATGTAGACAAAACTTTAGGCCAAAACCATTGATTTGGGTTTTCAAAGAGTTCAGGGAATTGTATCAAATGCTTGAAGATAAATACCAATGGTGTCAAACTCAAATGGAAATGGAGGTCACTAAAGTATGCATAAGGATGTCTGTGAGCTGCATGTTGACTTAGGAAATCAAATATTAACATCATCTATGTTTCATAACATTTTAATCTAGTTTGGGCTGCACTTGGGAGAGTTGTACTCTGAGTTTGACAGCCCTGATATACACTAAGAAACAGATGCAGTCTTGATTCCTCATCTTTCCCAAGGAGGAAAAAATTCATACTCTAAGAAGTATCAGACACTAATAGACTGGGCTGTTTGATAGAGTAATATTCAAGCTTTTCTAGGCAATAAAACTCCATTGTTTTTCATTTTTATTTGCTGCAGAAAATGAACTTTCTCATAAGCTTTCCAAAGGCATCAAGTTATCATCTACTTTATATGTGAGCTGGAAATACAGGTTGAAAAGCAGGAAGCAAATAATTACCTAGGAGCAGAAAGAATGAGAACTGTCAGGCTGTCAAACAACTTGTCCCTCTAGAAGTAGAAGCATCAAGGAGAATGGGGGTGTCTGTCTGTCTCCCTTGAAGATTTATATATCTTTGAAAAAAGTCTTTGAGGTCTTTTAATTGAAGGTGCTATGTGAATGTCACTCATCAGTTTTATTATCATTATAAATCTCAGAAACTCCCTATAATCTCCTTGGGGATTCTCTATCCATTTAAGGCTAGTTGAAAGTTGAAGGGAGATGTCCTGGGAATGATTATTTGTGAAAATATCTCTATATCATCTAATTGAGAGGCTCTTTTTTTGGAAACTGTGAACATAAGTGCAACAGCTGCTCATGTCCCATCTCCGATACTGATTGATACCAAAGGCTTAACGTATAAAAATTTTCCAACTTCAACTAGTACATCTTTCATTAAATAACCTGCTGACCTTCTGCTCCCAGGGTTTCAATATATTGCTGTCAGACTTAGTATGGAACCCCAATCAGCATTAGCATCATCACAGTCCAGAACCTTAACTCAAGAGCTCTATCAGCCTCAGTTTCCTTAGAAGTATAGATTACAGACATGTGTCATCATGTCTGGGCAACATTTGTGTTTCAAACCAAACTTATTCTTTTGTGGTGTAAAATCCAACCAGGAAAAAACTAAGATGCAATTCTTTTTTTTGTTTGTTTGTTTTTAGTTTTTGCAAGGCAATGGGGGTTAAGTGGCTTGCCCAAGGCCACATGGCTAGGTAATTATTAAGTGTCTGAGGTTGGATTTGAACTCAGGTACTCCTGACTCCAGGGCTGGTTCTCTATCCACTATGCCACCTAGCCACCCCTAAGATGCAATTCTTGACTCTATTATATTACCAATTACACACACACACACACACACACACACACACACACAAATGGCTGGAGTCCTCTAGTTATTCTGATTCCAAGAATGAGCGGAGGATTCTTTGGAATCTGGAGAGGGTGTTAGACTTTTATGGAGCCTATGCATGCTGGAGTTGGTAGATATGATTTTCCCTGGTAGAGAAGGAGAGAAACCATTATGTCCCAGTTTCTACTATAGTGTTATCACTGTTCAATGGTGTCAAACATTACTTTTAATCAACAAGCATGTCTTATTTGACCCTCTTTGCAATCCAATGTAAAGGGAGTTGGAAAAAGAATTATTTCTCTATTTTATAAAGAAAGAGAAAGGAGGGGTGGCTAGGTGGTGCAGTGAATAGAGCACCAGCCCTGGAGTCAGGAGTACCTGAGTTCAAATGCAGCCTCAGACATTTCATTACCTAGCCGTGTGGCCTTGGGCAAGCCACTTAACCCCATTGCTTATCAAAAACCTAAAAAAAAAAAAAAGAAAAAGAAAGGAAGAAGGGAGAAAAAATAGAGGAAAGAAAGAAAGAAAGAAAGAAAGAAAGAAAGAAAGAAAGAAAGAAAGAAAGGAAGGAAGGAAGGAAGGAAGGAAGGAAGGAAGGAAGGAAGGAAGGAAGGAAGGAAGAAAGAAAGAAAGAAAGAAAGGAAGAAAGAAAGAAAGAAAGAAAGAAAGAAAAAGAAGGAAAGAAAGAAAGAAAGAAAGAAAGAGAAAGGGAGAAAGAGCAACTCATTTAAGGACAAATAACTAGCTAATGACCACTGAGGACTATAGTTCTGATACCTTTAGTCCTAACACCATTTTTTCCCCAAATAACACAATGCTAGAATATGCTTCAATAATAGGAACTTCAAAGTGAGCCTTAATAGTGTTTGTCCTTCATTCTTTTTTATTTTTTTATTTTTTTTTTAACAAGGCAATGGGTCTAAGTGACTTGCCCAAGGCCACACAGCTAGTAATGGCAAGTGTCTGAGAATAGATTCAAACTCCTGTCCTCCTGAATCCAAGACCAGTACTCTAGTGAACCTCCAGGATAGTAATATAGATAATAAAAAAAATAACTTGCATTTCTGGAGTATCATATCTTCTAAATACCTTCTAAACTTTCATTTGAGCCTCACAATAGTTCTTTGGCAAGTATAGCACAGATTTTACCATAGACAATCTAACTTATCCAGGGTACAGTGAAATCAGTTCTAGCTTTGGAGACTATCTATGATGCTTTGACTCTTCAAAGTAATTCAGATAAAAAAAGGGAAGATTTCAAAATTAGATCTTTTTATTGAAATTGTATTTAATTTTTCCAAATACATGCAAATATAGTTTTTAACATTCATCCATTTGCGAGTTTATAAGTTCCACATTTTTCTGCCACCCCCCTTCCTTCCCCCCTCCCCATGGTGACAGAAAATCTGGTAAAAGTTGTACAGATACAATCGTGTTTAATATAGTTCCATTTTAGTCATGTTGTAAAAGAGGAATTAAAACTAATGAAAAAGATAGGAAAAACATAGAAGTTTTTAAAAGTGAACATATTTTGCTTTGCTCTGCATTCAGTATCCATAATTTTTCCCTGAATGTGGATAGCATTATCCTTAGCAGGTCTCAGGATTGTCCTAGATAACTGAACTGCTAAGAGCTGCATCCATCATAACTGAAAATCTCACAATGTTATAGCACAGTGTTCTCTTGGTTCTTCTCACTTCAGCATAAACTCATGTATCTCTTTCCAAGCTTCTCTAAAGTCCAGTGGCTCATGATTTCTTATAGAACAATAGTCATCCCTAACATTCATATACCATAACTTGTTTAGCCATTGCCCAATTGATGGGCAACTCCAATTCTTTGCCAATAAAAAAGAGCTGCTATAATATATTTGAATATGTGAGGCTTTTTTCCATTTTTTATGATCTCTTTGGGATATAGACTTAGTATTGCTATTGCTGGATCAAAGGGTTTTTAGAGTTTTATTGCCTTTTGAGGATGGTCCCAAATTGCTCTCCAGAATGATTGGATCACAAACTTAGACCTTTTGACACTTGTTTATTATTCCTTTTGCTTTGTAGCTAGTATTTTAACTATGGAGGGGAGCTAAATATTCAAATTCTTCAGTTTTCAGAGAGTTCTTTCTTGCAAAAAAAGACTGTCTTTTTTATAATTGACTTTCCAAGGAAAATGTATGCTAGATCCTTTACATCATGATTAAACAATTAAATAGAATCAGATTTCATGTAGTCTCCCAAACTAAAACAGTGAAATTCCCATTTGTATGACCCAAGAAGTCCATCCCAGGCAGATTGGGAATACAGTGGTGAAATGTAGGGAGATGAGTAGGAAATTAGGAAATGAAATAATAGGTACAGAATGTGAATGATTACCATGCCGAATCTATTTCATCATTTAAGAACCTCTACCTAAGCAACCTAGAAGTGGAAATTCCTTCTGTTCCATTGCACAGTGACTTCAGTTCTGTGGATTGCTATGATAAAAATTGTCTTTTCGTGGAAGTACATAATACAATTACTCAAAGAGCAATTTCCTGATTTGAGAAAAAAATGACAGAAAAAATTTTTAGTATGTTCTGGGAAGTTGGCAGACTCAAAATATTGGGCCAATTCCCTTCTATCTCTAAATCTTCCAACTCTCTGTTTTAGGGGTTTTTACTAAATCCTAGAGGAGAAGTTGTTTTCTGTTCACTGACAAGAAGAAAAAATGTTTTCTTTTCTTGATCTAGCAAAAAAGGTACAAGGTTATTTAGATCCTTATTTTGCTTCAATTTCACTAGGAGGCATTGAATCATATGCTTAACTTATCTTGCAATCTACATCAGTGGAGGAGAGTGCCCTGATATTAAATTATTGAGGTACAAAATATTAAATGCACTATTATTGTTCTGAATGGTAATCAGGGGAGTATGCATTATTGTAATTTTACTAGGGGCTAAGTCAAAGTAAAACCAAGAGGAGGGAACTGTAATCAAAGACACTGAGAAGCAGAGAATTTTAAAAGGATAAAAGACAACCTCACAGGGTCATGAGACTCAAATGAAGTAACTTGTAAAACACTTAAAGTACTATATAAAGGATAATTATTGTTACTAGATAGAAAATACTCAATTGAAAGTGACTTTCAGGGAATAAAGCAGAATGTGAGTAGTTATAAGTCACTGTAGTACAAAATGAATGTTAATCCTGAAGCAATACAAAATAAGGATGATGTTGACCTTTTTCTCTAGTACTTTTACATTCAAAAAGTATTCATTTCTCTTATGCTCTTGACAATAGAATAACAATTCCTATTTCTGTAGTGTTTTAACATACATCTACCACATTGCACATGATCATCTTGCACAGAAAGTAATATATTATTAACAACTCCATTTTTTAGGTGAGAAAATTGAAAATTGGAGAGTTTAACCAAAACTAGTTTGTGTTCATTCTGAAAATATTTAGGCACATTGCTAAAGAGCAAGACTTGGGAGTCACGAAGTCTTGGGTACAAGTCCTTTCTTTGACACATGCTGGCAAAATGATGCTGGGGAGGTCCTTTAACTTCTTATTGCCGCCTCTAAGGTTGAATAACAGAACAATTGTTGATTTATATTAGTAGAGGAACTTTCATGAGTTTTCTACTGACAAGGGAAAAAAGAAAAGAAAAGATCCAGACCCCAAAGGACAAAATCCTGAATTTATTCATATGGAGGATGTTGCTCCCTAATAGAATGTTGTCTCTTTGTAGGGAGTATTTTCATTTTTATCTCTGTATCTGCAGAGTTTAACACAGTGCTTGCTTGTCATATATATATATATATATATATATATATATATATATATATATATATATTCAAACTATTCAGGAGAACAGATAATTTCATTCCCTCCGATGATACAAATTGCAACTTCTCCATTCTTGTTCAACCTGCATGACTTTTGTCCATATCATCCCATAAATTCACAATAGGGATTCTGCACAAAATGTTTGGAGCATACCTCATTTTTTCCTGATTCTGTGGAACCCTTAGTGGAGCACATGTGTTGTTCATCTTTCATCCAATCCTCTTGCCACTTGGACAACTTGCCTTATTTACCAAGTTTATAGTTTCCTGATAGGATACCCAGAACATAACACTTCATAAACATTTGTTGAATTAAATAAATTGGGCGACATTTGGAGAGCAACTAGGTGGTGCGGTGATTAGAGTACCAGGGCTAGAGTCAGGAAGATTCATCTCCCTGACTTTAAAACTGACTTCAGGGGCAGCTGGGTGGTGCAGTGGATAGAACATTGGCCCTGGTGTCAGGAGTACCTGAGTTCGAATCTGGCCTAAGACACTTAATAATAACCTAGTGGTGTGGCCTTGGGCAAGCTACTTAACCCCATTTGCCTTGCAAAAACCTAATATATATATATATATATATATATATATATATATATATATATATGTATATATATATATATACATATATATATATACACACATACATATATATATATATATATATACATATATAAATACATATATATACATGATCAATTAGAGATAATCAACAGAGGGAAAATATCATTAAAGTGGATCAGGAAAGACTTCTCATAGAAAGTGGAATTTTAGCTACAATTTGAAAAAAGCCAGGAAGGACAATAACCAGAAATGAGAAGGAAGAGAATTCCAGCCATGTCTGGAGAAAGTGGGTGAAAGTGGATGAAAATAGCCAGAATCAAGTGTGGGGTGTCACACATAAGGAAAAATAAGAATACCTGCAAGCAAGTAAGATATAAGAAGGTTGTAAAGATAGAAAGGGTCCAGGTTGTTAGGGCTTTGAATGCTAAAAAGTAAGATTATATATTTGATCCTGGAAGAGGTAGGAAAACATTTCTACTAAATCAGAAGATGACATGGTCAGTGTTGACCTTTAGGGAGATTTTTGACAGCTGAGTGAAGGATGAATTTGAGTGCAGAGAGACTTGAGGCAGGCAAACTAACCAGCAAGCTATTCCACTAGACCAAGTGTGAGGTGATGAGGGCCTGCACCAAGTCTGTGACAATGTCAGAGGACAGAAGGGAGTGTATGCAAAAAATGTTATGAGGATAAAATCAACAGTTCTAGGGAACAGATTGGATATGGGGGAAGTGGTGGGGACAGAGCGTGAGGAGTCAAGGATGACACATAGGTTATGAATCTGGATGACTAGGAGAATAGAAGTGTCTTTGACAATAAGTCTAGTAGGTTTTGTGGAAAAGGTGAGGATTTTTTTTACATAAGAATATATTTTCAGATATTTAATAGGCATTTGGAGAAGTATATTTAGAGAGTATACTTTCAGATACCTGATAGACATTAGGTGATGCACAATTAGACCAGACAATTTTTTTTAACAGGCAATTTTTTTTTTTAGGTTTTGTTTGCAAGGCAAATGGGGTTAAGTGGCTTGCCCAAGGCCATACAGCTAGGTAATTATTAAGTGTCTGAGGCCAGATTTGAACTCAGGTGCTCCTGACTCCAGGGCTGGTGCTCTATTCACTACAGTGATATACAATTAGATATTAATTAAGGCTTGATAAGTAAATCTGAGAGTCATTAACATGAGATAATAATTGAATCCATCATTGATTCATACAGAAGCACAGGCTGGTGAGGTGAGATATCTTCAGCAGTTTCACAAAAGAGTACCCACCCATGGTGGAGCCCTGTTACCAAAGGCTAGTTTGGCTCTCATTGTTATGTGCTGAGAGACTCAGAGAAAGTTTCTACAGTTGTTTTATCTGCCCTTATCCTTACTCAGAGTAGAGAAACTATGCCCCAATATAATGTCTTTCCTGGTACAGGCTTTGATTCTGGAATCATGAATAGAGTGTATGGACATTAAGAAGAAACAAAAAGGAGGGTGGATGTCCAGTCAAAATTCTCCAGCTGTAATTGTACATAATGGCTGCAACTCTAAAAATGGAACAGGTTTTGAAAGAATTAGGTAGTTTGGGTGCCAAGAAGAGAATCTACATTTGCATTCTGCGAATTAGTAAGCAATCTGTCATGCTGGAGCCTTTGTGCAGCTATCATTCTCTTTCCCATCTCCAGAAAGGATTCAAAAACTCTTTTAACCCTGGCCTTGGACCTGAAAACACTTTTAAGTTCATCATTTCTCTTTTTTTAACACCTCCAGGACATTTGTGTGTGTGTACATGTATATGTGTTTGTGAAGCCCAAAGAATTCCAAAGTTTCCAACAGAAGACATTTTGTCATTCACTATTACTGGAATTCCTCTTAGATTAAGAAGACAAACTGTTCTACCAGGATTTCAAGACAAAGCTGGTTTGCCAATCTGTGAATATAACCTCCCACACCTCTATCCCCCAACTCCACTGCACTGGAAATATTTTTAAGAACACATGGGGGTGGGGTTGGAGGCAAGATGGCGGGGTGAATGCAGGAATTCCTGGAAACTTATTCCCCCCAAAATTCCAAAAGCCATCAAATTATGACTCTTGTCGAAATTTAGAGGGGCAGAAAGACTGAGTGATACAATTTCCCAGTCCAAGACAACTTAGAAGATCTGCAGGAAAGATATGTTTCACTGGGACTGGGGGTTGCAAAGAGCTGTAGTGCAGGCACAGCACAGTGTAGCTGGGTTGGAGCAAACCAGCTCCAGACTTCCAAGATGAGTCCATGAGGCACCTGGGTCCCTGGGGGCACCTGGGTCCTTGGCAGAGGGGGTGGTTTCCAGGCCTCTTGGCCCAGGGATCACTGGGGACAGCCTGAAGGGGCAGTAAGAGAAACTCTGCCTGACCATGGTGAGTGCAGAGCAGGACACTGTCCTCAGTGCAGTCTTGCAGTAAGAACCTGCAGCAGGAATCAAGGAAATCACACAGCACCTCCAGGGTACAGTCCACAGATGGTAAGGAGGTCAGGGGCAGACTGCAGAGGTCTCTGCTCTCCCTGGGGCAGGATTCTGCTGTTTGCCCACATTTAGATCCAGGTTGCAGTCTGGGCACCCACACCACCATAGAGGAGCAGGGACCCTCCTCACAGCTCCAGGGCAGAGGGAAGCACTGTGTGTCATCCATAGATCAAAGCACAGACAAGAGATCAGTCAGAGCCTCTCATAAGAACTTGGAGGAATTAAGGTCCCTGTGGGGTGTTCCAACCCCCCCCAAAGCCTTGGAAATGCAGGAAGTTGGTCATAGGCTGAGGAAACAATAGAAAAAGAAAAATCTGACCATAGATAATTACTTTGGTCCCATGGAGGATCAAAATACATACTCAGAAGAGGACAAGGTCAAAGCTTCTATATCCAAAGCCTCCAACAGCCAATAGAAAATGGGCTCAGACTATGGATGAGCTCACAAAAGACTTTGTAAAGCAATTAAGGGAGCTAGATGACAAATTGGGAGGAGAAATGAGAGCAATATGGATAAATGATGAAAACCAATTCAGCAACTTGGTGAAAGAAATACAAAAAAAAAAAAGGAAAAAAATAAAATGTTAAAAACCAGTTTAGGTCAAATGGAAAAAGCAACACAAAAGGCAAATAAGGAGAAGAATGCCTTAAAAAGCAGAATTGGACAGCTGGAAAGGAGATAAAAAAGCTCTCTGAAGAAAGTAACTCCTCCAACTATGGAATGGAATTAAAGGAAGTCGATGACTTTGCAAGAAATCAGGAAGAAATAAAACTATACCAAAAGTTTCAAAAATTAAAAGAAAATATGAAATATCTCATCAGAAAAATAAGCAATCTCAAAAACGGGCTCAAGAGAGATATTTTAAAATGTATTGGGATACCTGAAAGTCATTTCCCTGAGATCCTAGAAACAGAGAGTAAAATATAAATTGAGGGATTTCACTGATCACCTCCTGAAAGACATCCCAAAAGAAAAACTCCCAGGAATATTATAGCCAAGTTCTAAAATCCCAAGTCAAAGAGAAAATACTAAAAGCTGCCAGAAACAAACAATTCATCTCTGTCTCTGTAGTCAGATTACACAGGATCTAGCAGCATCTACATGAAGGGTCAAAGAACTTGGAATATGATATTCTGGAAGGCAAAAGATCTTAGTTTACAACTGAGAATCAACTCTGCAGCAAAACTGAACATCCTGTTTCAGGGGAAAAGATGGACTTTCATTGAAACAGGCTCTTTCTAACTTTCCTATTGAAACAACCAGAGCTGAACAGAAAGTTTGATCTCCAAATACAGTACTTAGATGAACCATAGAAGGAGTGGATAAGAAAGACTAATTATGAGGAACCTAATGATGTTGAACTTTTTGTATTCCTGCATGGGAAGAAGATACTGATAACTCATATAAACCTCATTTATAAGAGCAGCTAGAAGGAGCATATATATGTATATGTAATATATGTATATGTAACATATGTAATATATATATATATATATATATATGTATAATGGAGTAATAAGAAGGAGTCACTGGGTGATAAAGGAAAGTACTGGGAGGAATGGAAAGGAAAGGAAGAAGGGGCTCAGAAATTTCCCATAAGAGTCAAGATAAAGCTTTTGCAATTGAGTGAAAGGTGGGGAAGGTGAGGGGGAATGAGTGAGCCTTCATTCTCATCAGAAATGGCTCAGAGAGGAAATGACATACATACTTTATAGGACATAGAAATCTATCTTACCCTAGTGAAAAATGAGAGGAAAGGGATGGGATAAGGGGGAATGGGGAGAGGGAAGGGCGAAGTAGGTAACAAAAGAGAAGGAAGATCATGGGATACAACACACTTCTGAAAAGGGACAGGGTGAAAGGAAAGCGAGGATAGAACAAATGAGAGTGAGGAGGAACAGCATGGAGGGAATTACAGCTAGTGATAACAATTGTGGGAAAAATACTGAAGCAACTTCTCTGGTGGACTTAGGATAAAGAAGGCAACTCATCCCAGAGACAGGAGCAATTGAAATCTGAACAAGACTGAAGTACACCTTTCTTTCTTTCTCACTATTCTTGAGTTTCTCTATGTTTTTTGGAGGGATGGAGGTGGATATTTATGTTTACTCTCACAACAAGGTTGTTGTAGTAATATAAAATAAAAATTTCAAAAAGTGATCACATTTAATAAATACATGGCAGATTATAGAGATCTCAGGAAGTCTAATGTATATACACCCATTGTCTCAGGATAATGGTCTGTCTAAGAGCAGGTAACTGCTCTCACTGGACTGGCTCAGAGCTGCTCCTGACTGTAAAACTGATGTCCAAAATTGCTTTCTAAAACAGTGGTTGGAAATGTACTTGTGAACACACAAGGGTGAAGATGAGAGGGGAAGCTATTTGTCATTTCCTCAAAATGAGGATGTTTTTAGGAGGAACTGAGAACTGAGGAAAGTCACAGATGATGAGGACTGGAATAATTTTAGACATACCAGGAAGACTTCTCTACTGAAAAAAAAAATCTTCTCATCTGATTTGCTGATCCTAAAAAGTCAGTGTCCTTTTGTCTTTAAGATCCCCATCCTAATCTCATTTTGCTTTCTGCAAATGTCCCTTTTGGATACTCATTTACCCCTTAGTAAGAATGAATTTGCCATTCCTTCCCTAAGAGCCAGTTTTTTTGTTTGTTTGTTTGTTTTTAGTGAGGCAATGGGGTTAAGTGGCTTGCCCAAGGCCACACAGCTAGGTAATTATTAATTGTCTGAAGTCAGATTTGAACTCAGGTACTCCTGACTCCAGGGCTGGTGCTCTATTCACTGCACCACCTAGCCACCCCAAGAGCTAGTTTTAAATAGGAGAAAGGTTAGAAGAGAATAAAATATTGGGAGCTTGGAGATGCTAGCTAAAGGTGTTGAAGAAAAATTTAACCCACTTAACAAAATTACCCTGACCAAACAATAATTTTATTTATTGTTGTTCATCATTTCAGTCATGTCTGACTCTTTGTGATTCCATTTTTGTATTTTATTGGCAAAGATCTGGAGCATTTCCTTCTGTAGTTCATTTTAGAGATTATGAACTAAAGAAAGCTGGATTAAGTAACTGGCCCAGGGTCACACAGCTAGCAAATGTCACATTTGAACTCAGGTATTCCTGACTACAGGTTTGACACTCTATCCACTGATATATTTAGCTGCAAAATTATTTGTCCTTCCTGGTAATTAGATTCAGTTCAACACCTACCATGTATCAGACAATAAACTTATTCCTGGGAGAGAAAAAAAACAAAAAAAATGAGAACAAGAGACTTACTTTTGACCTGCAAGTAGAGTTAGAATAAACAGCATATACACATCTGAGAATAAAATATTTACTTATTTGGACATAGAGATTCATATAAAACAATAAACATGCACATAAAAACATATCCATACATGTAAAATATACACAAAATAATGAAGAAATGGAGTGGGGGGAAGAGGAAGCTAGAACTAACACATAAAGTCTCAATTGTCTAGAAGATCCTTGAGAACCTTACATTGAAGCTTAAACAGAGGAACTGAATGATCTCATTTAGGAAATCTCAAATATGAGCTTCAAATCCCATACTCTTAATATTTCAGGGTACCATTTTAATGTAGTGATGTATGGCATAGTAGAAAAATAGTTGCACTTTGAATTGAAGGAATTGAATCTGAATCCTGATATTTCCAATCAGAACCTGCATGTCAATGGGTAAGTCACTTAATTTTAGGAAACTCAGTCCATTTAGCAATAAAAGAATGGAATTGGGTTTGAAAGATCTATGATATCACTTCTAGCAGTAAGCCAATGAACCTATGAACCAACTGTAAGACAAAGCATCTGAATGATGATGGCATTGAATTTGGAGAGCCTCTTTTAGCCTGGGATGGTCACAATTCCCATTGAATCATATGATTGAATATAGTCATGAATATAATAAGCCTCAGTCTGCATACCTTGGAAAAATGTGGTTTA
The DNA here is from genome assembly GCF_037893015.1 of Macrotis lagotis. Lineage (NCBI taxonomy): Eukaryota > Metazoa > Chordata > Mammalia > Peramelemorphia > Peramelidae > Macrotis > Macrotis lagotis. Next base: position 406,882,743 of record NC_133658.1, on the reverse strand, counting down.
TGAGTAATAAAATGACAACAACAACCCTGGTCTTATGTATAGAAAAAACTTGTTTTAGTACTATTTTTACCATTTACTAACTTTGTGATTTTGGACAAGCTTCTCTGTCAATCTATTTCCTCTCCCAGGGTTACTTTGAAGAAAGAACTTTGGAAACTTTAAAAAATGGAGGCAGCTTTACAATAATTATTTCTAATCAACTACTTCCTATTACAGGCACCCAATGCTTCCCACCACCACCACCACCAACACCAAGTTTGTAAAACAAAGTATTTCACAATTAGGCAGCATTAATGAGTAAAGGTGGGAAGGGTTCTGGCTAGAATGTCTTCTTTTCTTCTCTGTAATCCAGCCACTATATTGTCATCTGCCTTTCATGTTCTCCATAGATCATGAATATAAACAAAGGAAACAAAGTGATATGAGAGTTGACCCTGGACCAAGAGATGATGGATATGAAACTTGTATTTTGGTCCCCATTCCCCTTGCCCACTTCTACTGTTCACTTACTGCTTACTTAAGTGTGGGGTCAGATTACCTCTGAGTCCTGGACGAATTTTCCACCTTTTGTCAGGTAGGATTCATTTGTTTGGCATGAACTTTAGGTTACACACTTACTGTGCCCTTCAGTAGAATCTATGAGTTACTGGAATTGTGGGTTCAGAAAAGAGGAGACATTCCAGACCACACTGTGAAATCAATAACCTTAGTTCTAAAGTCAAACAGCAATCATGGTAAAAGAAAGTAGGATATTTCTATTTCTGGGTTTTTTTCCCCATTCAGCATTTTTCTTAGCTTGGCTGAAATACCCCCTCAGATAGTATGTGATTACTGTACCTCTCTTTCAAATTTGGGCTAAAAGAGTTGAAATTATCAGGCTTAGTTTGCTTATTTCCAGGATCCTCATTTGCATGGAGTTTGTATCAATTTTTCCAGACTGAACTCAAATGCACCAAACACTCAGCACATAAAGGTGAATTTCTTAATAAGAATGGAAATAATCTTTTTTAGGTTTTTATATAATTGAATAAAACTAAATTTTTGAACATCATAACTGATATTACTTCCTTCGCACTCCCAGATACACAAAAAAAATGGTAGGCAAAACCAATCCCCAAATCAATTCCATTTGATTGTATATATAACATTTCACACTTAGTCCTTCACCTTTCCACTAAGTAGACAGTTACATATTTCATATTTTTTGTTTTCTGAAACCAAGAATGTATCAAATTTTTAAGACTTAATGTAATCTAGGAGAGGAGAAATCATAGTTGATAGAGAGTGGTAAAAGCTTAGGGTGTGATTTTCACATGATCTATATTGATTTAACTTTTCTTAGTTTAGAATTCCTACATGATCCCAAAGGATAGTATAAGGGAAAGTCTTTTTCCAGTCATTCTCTGAATGACTCTTGTGCCTCTGACAGATTCTGCCTGGTCTCCTTGTCTATCTCCTATTTCCATTTTTAAAGTCTATGGCAATACCCAATGCTGATGATAATTTAGGAAACATGCTGAAGCAATGATAATACTAGGACGCTATGCCTGAAAATGGGGACAGCTGATGAACCTTTTTCTGGATATTCTTTCTAGTCTCCAGGGATTGTATTTCTTTTGAGTTACTTGCCCTGTGACTAATTATTATCTGAGACCCTGAGGTTGCAGAATAGAGCAAATTGAACAGGGTCCCTGCTGAGCAATGAGCCATCAAGGGTAAGATTTGTAATGTGGCAATTTGGCCATGCCCTGTTTCTAAAGAAATGGAGGCCCTTAATTTTTCATCTGCTTCAATAGCAACAGTGGATACAATTTCAGATCAAAAGACAGTACAAGATTATTTCAAAATGTGAAATATGAACATTGAAGTGATTTATGGAAATAAATCATCAGGCCTGGCACTAACGAGGTTTTGAGACTCATCTTTTACCAATTCATTTTTAACCTTGCTGAATATACCAAACACCACTCAGCTCTATGAGCCCGGATGTCTGCTTCTGTGGCAAGCTGTCTGCTTATAAATACTGAATCAACCTCCAAATCACATTTAATTAGACTTTGTTCAATGCTCTCAGCTTCTAAGAAGGTAACATGCCTTTTAAGCTGCATAAACCTTTGTAATCTAAATAGGAAAGTGATCTGACAAGATCTTAATTAGAAGTGGGCCAGGACTTAATATCTACCACCTGCATATGCCACCTCCAGATGCCCACAAAAAAGTTCTTTGCCTAAGAGTGGCAAGTTAAGGTGCTGCTAGAAACTGGTCAGAACTTACACCAGTAAGGGTCCAGAGAAGACCCCAGATATTGGGAGACTTGAGGTATAATTGTATCTTCATTAGGGATGGGAAAGAGGCTCTGGATTTTAAAAGGCTAACCATCAAAGCAATGCTCTGTGAAATTGCAAAGATTTTAAATATTGACCTAACAATTGACTCTGTGCCTGTTATCTGAGGATCAGCCTAGAAAAGTTCAGCACTTAAAAACTGACCACTAGGTAATGGATGAAGACTACCAACCATGGGGATCACAGTTCTTTAATGAGAGAAACAGTAGGATCATGGATAGTGAGCTGGAAGGGACAGCTGAGATCATCTAGTCAACATCATTTAAAAGTTGAGGACTGGGAGGTTCAGTGACTTGTCCAAAATCACACAGGTAGTAAATTTCAGGGCTAGGAATTAATCTCAGGTCCTCTAAGACTGATCCAGCCTTCTTCCTAGTGCTCATTTGAAACCATGGGGCCTTGAAGCACTGAAATGTGATTATTGTTGTTGTTAGTAATATAATCCTAGGAGATAACAGGTATCTTTACACATAGGCAGAGAGGGTAGCTACTTATCTGAAAACAGCAGCATTGTTTCCAAAATTTTCTCTTTACTTATATGTGATAGATGGAAAATCTATTAGTGATTAATTCCAGTGGATTTTGGAATGATCACCGTATTTCTTCCTCTTCCTCCTCATCATATAGTATGCTAACATCTGGGAAACAAATTGTTAAACTTTATCAGTAATTTATGCTTATTAAGAATTGTTTTGTTGAGCTCATGCATTATAAATATTTACAATTGAAGGGAACTTGGAGATTCTAGAACCTTTCCAATAGATAATTTAGAACAGGATTCCTTTTGGATGGGACAATTAACAAGAGAAGTGGTGGGAGGGAAAATAAACAAGACCTACTTCAAATTTTTAAATACAGTTAGTCAATATAAGAGGGTGCTTTCTGAGGGCTTTGGGGGCATGTTGAAAGGAAATCATTTTGAAACTGAGGAGGTCACTGAAAAGGATGTGCAAAGATCTTCAAAATCTCATGGGATGAACCTTTTCCAGGACAACAAATCATAGGAAATGTCCCTAGCAAACAGAGTGATGTAATGAGTTAAAGTAGGATACTGTGTGTTAAACCAGGATGGAAACTGAGTTGTCAGTTGAACAATACAAAATGGTTCCAAAATCTTTCTCCATGTTCTTATGAACCCTCTCTCCTTATGGGACCACATTGAGTTTCCTTTTCAGAGAAGGTCTTATGTTTAAATGATAATGCCTATAATTTTTTGTCATAGCAGGAAGCATTTGTTTAGCAGTTTAAGATTTTCAAAGAAAGCACTTTATTATTTTATCTGATCCTCACTACAGATAGCCCTGAAAGTTAGGTGCTTTAATTATTATCCCCAGTTTACAGATGAGTAATCTGAGGTTGAAGTAGGTTAAGTGACTTGTCCAGGATAACACAATAAAAAGCATCTGAGACTTCATTTAAACACAGGTCATCCTGAGCCCAACTGTTCCTCGGAAGTGATGAAAGATGACATTTCTAAACCTTACCCTTTTATTTCAGGGTATGTTGAACATTTATACATCATTTCATAGTTTCTGTACTTCCTTATGTTCCATGTCTATTACTTTCTGTTTATTACACTTGTGCTAGTCTACTTTAAAACAAAATAAATTATGAAGTCTTTGAAGACAGAGTACAAGGCATGTACTTCTGCTTTTCTCATTTTATACTTTGGGGAATTACAAACAATAGAAGGTAATCAACAAATATTTGTCAATTGGCTTATACTGTTCCAGTCACAATCTCTCAGAGATTTATCCACTAATATGTATATGGGGGCATCTTTCTAAGTTACTGTCTCTTACATCGAGATTAATATTAATATGACTAATATGAATATGGCTAACTAGCATTAGTTATATCAATATGAAAGGATTATAATGCTTTTCTGGAAATTCAGAAGCTCTAGTTCTCAAACCCACTGGAAACATGCTCTTTAGCACATTTTCACTGTCACTATCATGACAGTAAAGGAAACTCCAACATGCTTTTGGCAGATAGTATTAGTCTGGTTTAACTAGAGATATAAGTTGGGGCTACAATATATATAAAAAATCTTAAATGCTCAGACTGAAGTCATTAAAGGCTTTTGAACATTGAAATGAAATGACCTAAAGTGTATGTGGAATATATGGAGCAAAGTTAGGTTGGAACTAGTTATGACACTATTGCAATAGCCTATGAGATAATAAAGGCTTAAATTAACTTTGTGCTAATGGTAATAGAAAAGAAAAGACATGAGTGAGACATGGATGAAGAACTGATGGGACTTACAAGTGGCTTAAATGTCAGGAAAAAGGAGACCTCAAAGGTAATTCTAAAATTAATCCGAATGTCAATGTGATTAATATAAATATAGATATAAAAAGAAGTTATAAGATCAAATTGAGTCATATTATACTTGAAAAACATCTAACCAATGATGCTTCATTGGAAATGTGGATCCTAGAGATAAGAAGAGAGGGCTGGAATTAAAGATTAGAGTGGAGTATCACCTATTTAGAGGTAAATCCTTAGAAATTAAGAAGATAATCAATGAAGAATGTAGAAAGAAAAGAATACAGATATGTTGGGAGGGGTGTAAAGATCTAGGATCCACAAAATTAGGAGCTACATAAAAGGATAGAAAAGGGAAGTTCAAAAGATTAGGAGGACAATTGATTGAAATATAATGGAAGAAAAGAGGGTAGAATCCAGCAAAGTCAAATGAAACAAAGAGATTTGGTGGGAACTTGGGACTGAGAAAAGTCCATTGAATTTGGTGTTAATGGACTTTGAGAGAGGAATTTCGGTACAGAGTTTGGGACATATGGCAGACTTCAAGGTAGTGAGAGGAGAATAGGAAGTGAGAAAGTAGAGGCATGAAGTGTAGATTATTCTTTCTGTATCTGGAAGAGAGGGGTCTAAAGGTATGAATAAACATTTCTTCAAAAAAATTGCAAACCATTAACTACTGGAATTATTGATCCAATTATAAATCATAAGATAACTGTAAATTAAATTATCTCTGATAATTCACCTTATACAAAGATAAAAATATTTAAATAGTAATTATTGGAAGAACTGAAGGAAGATTGCTATACTAATAGAATCAGTAGAATTAAGAATTGGTCTCAGAATTCTTGAAAACAATTTTGAAGAATGCAAAAAATAAGTAATTAAACTGTTTATATCCCTAACCTCAGAGATTACACTTTATCCTAACTGAGACAAAAAGTTTCAAAATACAAAAAATATTCACTGTAGCTCTATTCCTGGTAGCAAAACCTGCAAACCAAGTTTGTGTTCATTGATTGGGGAATCATTAAACAAATGGAATTAATATACATTTTTGTATTTTAAAAAATTGATTATGAGTAATTGAGAAAAATGTAATATTGTAATATTGTATTATTATGATATTGTATTATTGTAATATTGTAAAATATTTTAATATATATGAAATGATACAATGAAGTTAGCAAAACTGGGAAAATAGTATTGTACAATGACTGCAACCATCATTCTTTACAACTGTAATGAAAAGAAGGATAAAATCAAACTGAATTCTTTCTAACTATAATACCTAATCAGTCCCATCAGAATGAGAAAAGGTAATTCCCTCCTTTCTTTGGAGCCATATAGCTCTGTCTCTACAATGCTGCATATACTAGCAAATAGGCCTAATAAGCTGGCTGAAGTTGTTTTTATCTCTCCCCCCCCTCCCACCTTTGTTATAAGGGCAGTCTCATGGGTAGGAAGGGGAGGGGGGAGCAGTACAACTCTAAAAAAGAAGAAAAACCACAGAAAGAAATAAATTGAATTGAAATTAGCATAAGTGGTCAATGAATTTTTTTAAATTGATTTGCTTGCCAAGGGATCAGTCTAATCATGATAAAGAATGATTCATGGAAGGTCAGTTTGAGATATTGTTTTGTTTTGTTTTTTTAAATTTTTTTTTAAGCATCTATTTTTCACCTCTGCAAATAGGACTTGTGATTCCTCATGTATATCTATCTATACATATCAATGGAATGATGTATATAAAACAATTTGCATCTAGATTTTATTATTATTATTTTAATTTCTGTTGCTTTCTTTGCAAATAGTGATTCAGTTAGCTGAATTCTTATGAAGTTTCCTTGATTCAAATTGAGATGCAAATGCACTTAGCAATTTCTTCTTCTAATGTGGGAAGAAGGCTCTGAAAGAGTTCTTAGTTTCCTTCTAGCACTTAATGTAGCTATGCAAACCCTGTGACATCAAAAATAAACCTCCTTCCCCTTTTTAAAATCAGGAGCACGTAATTATACTTGCATCTCAGAAGAGCAGAGATCAAAGAGATTAGGTAACTGCAGTTGGCATTTTGATTTCACTTCTGAGTAGTCACATCTCTGCTCTGCCATTGCTTATTTATGATGCTTATGCCCGGATGTAACTGTCACCTTAGGGAATGTTTCTTTCCCTTTCCATGGGAGAAATGCCCTACTTAGAGATGAGTGGGTAGATGGAAAGGCACATTGGGGATGCTGAAGGTCTGATACCTTTTGTATGTTATATGTTCATTAGATGAGACTTTGTTGCTCTTACATTAGGTTATCTTCCTTGCAAAAAGTGAAAAAAATACATCATCCAATACTTCAAGAAAAGTAAAAGTGAATGAAGTTGTATTTTTTCCACTTGTCTGTAGTAAATTACTTCAGGGAATTGCAATAATTTAATGGTATCACCAAGTTAGATGTGGGCAAGGCATCAACTACTGCATAGGCTATTTTTCACATATAAAAACTTTTTCTCCAGTATATCTGACAAGTAGTTATTCAACCTAAGCATGAAGACCTGTAATGAAATGAGAAGGTGTTATCTCCCGGAGCAGGCAAATAATACAACATGTGGCTATCTCTAATTGTTAGGAAGATTTTCATGATTCAACTAACTGAATCTGTGATCTTATGGATGGAAATACTCCCTCCAGAGATTCCCATCACAGTCCTTCTTGTCCACTCATCCTGTCTGAAACTTGGCCAAGTCATTCAATCAGATTGTCATAAAGGTCCATTCAAAGTGGGTGGAAGGAGTATTTTTTTCAATCTCTTTTGATATTGAGAACATAGCAAATTCCTCTACATCTCTGTCTCCTCTATCTGTCTCTGGTATAGCCAGGCTTTTTGTTCATGGACTTCTTTTATGATAGCCTTTGCCCCATTTCTTCTTTATATTTCCATAATATATGTCCATAATATGTCCATAATATATATAATGTGTTGCAGACTACTCATTGAACATTTCTCCATTGACTATAGGAAACAATAAATGGAAATAGTCAAAAATAAAATAGTTGGAGAGTGTCTACCAGCAGTTGGGGAGATTAGGAAAGGATTCATGTAGAGATGATGCTTGAACTATGTCTTGAAAAAAGACAGATTTTTTGAGGTGGATATGCAGTGGTAGGATATTCCTGGTATATGACAATTAGTTCAGAGGTAGGGAGATAAGGGATGAATTGTCATTTGTAAGAAAAGGGAGAATATTATATAAAGTATATACTGGGACTAGGTTGTGAAGGACTTTAAAAAAACTATACATTTATGTTATATTTTATCATAGAATCAATAGGAACTACAAGAATTTGTTGAAGGAGGAGTGACAGGTTCAGACTTGTCCTTAAGAAAAATCACTTTGGCTCTTGTGTGGAATCTAGTCAGGGGAGGGGAGAGATTTGAATCAAAGAAACCAATTGAGAGGTTTATGAAAAAATATATGGAAAGGGTGATGAGGATAATAATTAAAATGGTAATTCTGAGAGTACAGAGAAAGGTCAGATTAGAAAAAACTTTGTAGAGATACAAATAGAAAGATTTGACAACTGATTATATCTGAGGTGAAGTAAAGGAATGAATGATGTGAAGATCATGACCTGAGAGACTGAAAAAATAGTAGTCTCCAACAAAAATATGGAAGCTTGCAAGATAAGTGATTTATGGAGAATCAATTCTATATTTGAAAATGCTGAGTTTGAATTTGAGATAGCCAATTTGAAATTGGATCTGATAGGGAGTGTTCAGTCAGGAGAGAGGCAATAGTACCATGAAATCCAAAGAGGAGAGAACATCTACCAAGAGAAGATGGTCAAAGGAGATAGATGAAGTATGATGAAGCTTGAGAAAAGATTCACACATTTGGCAATTTAAGAGATCACTGGTAATTTTTAGAAAGCAATTTTAGGTAAATGATGACATCAAAAAACAGATTGAAAAGAGATTAGGAATAAAAGAAGAGAAAGTGGAGGCAATGAGGATGAAGATAATGTTGGAAATTTTGGAAATTTTTTCTACTTTTTCTCTTTTTTTTGACTCAATGAACAATACTTGCCATGAGATCTAATATTCTCTACTTCTTTCAATCAATTATAGATGGAAAACATGTGTTTTCTTGTAGAATATTATTTACTCAAGTCTGCCTATTCTTTTCTAATCCCTTATCAAAAATAGCTTTAATGCAGTTCTACATTATTCCCATAAGCAATTTTAGAATTTAAAAATTAGGTGTTTTTGAAAGCAAGCAGATGAGTTGGTAGTTATTGATATTCTCTCATTAACTTTTTTATTTATGAATAAGGCCTGAGATTTTTCCCCAGTTTTTTTTAATATGTCCCTTTTTCAAATACCAGTGGATGTCATTGAAATTCTTTCAGTGGAAACTTGATTCCCCAGTGGCCAAACAACATTGTTGCCTATGGCATGTACCTTTTTATGTAAACTTGGTTTAGTTTTATAATATTTTCTGTCTTTGATCTCTTCAATGTCATTTCTATCTTCTCTATAAATACAACTTGGACTATGGTACTAGAATCTAGATAAAGTGCTAATATTTTTTGATGGTGAAAATATATCGTTTCTTTCTCTCTCTTCCTCCTTACCTTGTCTTTTTCCTCTCTCTCTCTCTCTCTCTCTCTCTCTCTCTCTCTCTCTCTCTCTCCCTCTCTCTCCTTTCACTTAACTCTCTCTCAAATGTATAAATAAATGTTTATGTATTTGTGTATATGCATGTAGGCATATATTTTACGTATATGATACACTTTTTCACCTTTGCAAATGATTTCCATCTTTTGTCTGTTTGATGTCCCCCTTCCAACTTCATACTTAAAAGCTTTTAGGATAAATTCACTAAATTTGGTTTTATTTGCTTACTAAAGTTTGCCTATTCTCTTCTAACTCTTCATTTAAAATAGCCTCAATGAATTTTCTTTTTTTAAATTTCTTTTTTAATGTTGATTTTTATCATTTATTTTTTCAAAAATTTGAGTTCCAAATTCCCTCCTTCCTGTTTCTCTCTCATCATTGAGAAGAAAAATGTAATATTAATTATATATAATTCTATAAAACATTTCTATTTCAGCTATGTTAAAGAAAAAGAAAAGAAAAATAAAATGGAAAATTATGCTTTTATCTGATATTCTTTTTTTGGAGGTAAGGATAGTATTTTTCATTATAAATCTTTCAGAATTTTCTTCAATCATTGTATTTATCAGAATTACTAAGTCATTCACAATTGATTATTGTACAATATTGCTGTTACTGTGTACAGCAATGTCCAGGTTCTGCTCACTTTACTTTGCTTCAGTTCATATGTCGCTTCCCAGATTTTTCTAAAACTACCCTTGTCATTATATAGCACAATAGTATTCTGTCAAAATCATATACCACAGTTTCTTGAGCCATTCCCCAAATTGATAGGCATCTCATCAGTTTTCAATATTTTGTCATCACAAAAAAAGTGATTATAAATATTTTGGCACACATATGTCCTTTTCCTTTTTCTTTGATTTCTTGAGATAGAGACCAAGTAGAGATACTGCTGGGGCAAAGGGTATATACTTAGTTTTATAGTCTCTTTTGACATCCTTCCAAATTGTTTTATAGAATGGTGGGATCAATTCACAGTTCTACCAATAGGGTATTAGTGTCTCGAATTTTCCACATCCCCTTCATCATTTGTCATATTTCTTTTCTGTCATATAAGCCAATCTGACAGGTATGAGGTAGTAGCTCCAAATTATTTTAATTTGTATTTCTCTAATGAATAGAACTTTTTAAAATTTATTATATTCTTAATTTCTTCATCTGGAAATGGATTGTTCATATACTTCAATTGGGAACTGTCTCATATTCTTATAAAATTTTACTCTATATTTGTGATATGGGGACTTTATCAGATAAAATTGCTGTAAAATATTTCCCCAGTCTTCTGCTTTCTTTCAAATCTTGGCTGCAATGGTTTTGTTTGTAGATATTTTTCAATTTGATGTAATCATAGCTATACATTTTACTTCTCATGATTCTCTCTATCTCATTTGGTTATAAATTTTTCCCTTATACTTGAATCTGATATGTAAAATTTCCCATAGCTACCTAATTTGTTTTTGATTTTATGAATAAATCATTCTCACTGTTTTCCCTAATTTTTTCCTCTACTTTTCTCATTTGATTTTTAAAATCATTTTGAGCACTTCAGGAAATTTTTATTCAATTTATATCCAAATCACATTTTTCCCTTTGAGACTTTGCTTATAAGCTGTTTTTGACTTCATTGTCTTCTTCTGAGTTTGTGTCTTGATATTCCCTGTTACCATAGTAGCTTTTTATAGACAAGTATTTTTCTTATTGCTGTTTGCTCTTTTCTTAGTGTCAGGGACTGTTGTGTGTGGGAGCACTGTAAACTATTATCGCCTGGTGTCCTTGAGCACCAGAGCCTTATTTTACTAAATGCCATGGGAGTGGGAGTGGATTAGGGACTGGGAAGGATATTTGAGCACTGGTATTTCACTCAATATACGGAGACCTTGGAGACCTTGGTGTAAAGGGAGAACTTGTCTTCCTTGACTACCACCCCTTCAACACTCGCCTGGGGAAGATTGAGGGAGTCCAGAAAGGTACTCAACATATGACATCCAAACTGGGACTCAACATCCTAGTGCATTTTTTCAATAACTTATTTATTTTTCCAACTACCTGCAAAGAAAGATTTCAACAATCATTTTTTGTGTAAGGTTTTAAGTCTCACATTTTTCTCCTTCTCTTCCCTCCATCCCTTTCTCTTGACAGAAAGCAACCTAATATAGGTTATACATATATAACTGTGTTAAACATATCCACATTAATTGTGCTGTGAAAGAAGAATCAGAACAAAGAGGAAAAAACCACAAGAGGGAAAAATACCATAAAACATAAAAGAAAATTTAAAAAATTGAAAATAGTAAACTTTGGTCTGCAATCAGACTCCATACTTACTTCTTTGGATGAATATGCTATTTTCCTTTAGTTTTTTTTTTTTTTTTTGCAAGGCAGTGGGGTTAAATGGCTTTCGCAAGGCCACACAGCTAGGTAATTATTAAGTGTCTGAGGCCAGATTTGAACTCAAGTACTCCAGACTCCAGGGCCAGTGCTCTATCTACTGCACCACCTAGCCACCCTGAGTATGGTCCTTTAGAATTGATTTTGATTATTGTAATATCAAGTAATAACAAGTCCATCATAGTGGATTATCTCACAATGTTGCTGTTAATGTATACAATGTGGTCTGCTCATTTTCCTCAGCATCACTTCATGTAAGTTTTTCCAGGCTTTTCTGAATTCAGCCTACTCTTCATTTCTTACTCCATCACATTCATTTACCACAATTTGTCCAGTAATTCTCCAATTGATGGGCATCCCATGAAATTCAAATTCTTTGCCACTACGAAAAAGAGTTTCTAAAAATATTTTTTGTATATTTGGGTTTTTACATTTTCTTATGAACATAAGCATACTGATAAATTATAATTATGAACATAAATAATTGCCCTTTGGACAATAATTTGCTACTCAGAACAATTCCAAATTGCTCTCCTAAAAGATAGGATTGGTTCACAACTCTAATGTTCTTATATCCCTTCCAACAGCAATCATTTTCCTTTTCTGACATACTAGTCAATCTGATAGGTGTGAGGTGGTACCTCAGAGTTGTTTTAATTTATATTTCTCTTGTTAATAATGATTTGGAGCATTTTTTCACATTTTCCACATTGCTATATGTAGTTCTATTTTCTTCACTTCGAAAAGCCTATTCATATCATTGACTATTTATCAATTGATAAACTACTTTTATTCTTATAAATTTGACTCAATTGTCTATATATTTTAGAAATGAGTCCCTTATCAGAAACACTAGTTATAAAAATTGTTTCCTGACTTCCTGCATTCCTTTTAAATTTGGTTGCATTGATTTTATTTGTGCAAAACCTTTTAATCTGATCTAAACAAAGTTATTCATTTTGCATTTTATGTTCTTGCTGTCTCTTTGGTCATAAACAGCTTCTTTTTATGTAACTCTGACAGATAAACTAGCTCTTGTTCTCCTAAGTGGATTATGATATCAGCTTTATGTATAAATACTGTAGGCAATGGGGTTAAATGACTTGCCCAAGGTCATACAGCTAAGTAAATATCAAGGGCCTGAGGTAGCATTTGAACTCAGGTCTTCCTGACTCCAGGGCAAGTGCTCTATCCACTGCTTCACCTAAATGCCCCATCCTATACTGATTTTGACCTTACCTTGGTATGGGGTGTGAAGTGCTGGTTTATGCCTAGTATCTGCATTATATTTTCCATTTTTCCCAGCAGTTTTGTTCCCCAGAATCCTTTGTTTTTTCAAACAGTGGATTACTATAGTCATTTATTACTGTTTCTTTTGTACCTAATCTAATCTATTGATATACCACTCTATTTCTTAGCCAGTCCCAAACGGTTTTGATAAATGTTACTTTATAATAAGATTTTTAGATCTGAGTATGGCTAGAGCACCTTCCTTTGCATTTTTAAAATTAATTCCTTTGTTTTTTCTTGATCTTTTGTTCCTTCAAATGATTTTTTTACTATTTTTTCTAGCTCAGTAAAATAATTTGTAAGTAGTTTCATTGGTATAGCACAGAATAAGTAATTTACCATATTTCCCTATGTACAAGACATCTTAATCTGGGGGCACAAAATTTGGAAAAAAATGTATTATATAAAGTTGTTGAACTCAAGTTTTATTCATTATGAAAATCAAAGACCTTCTGCCCATAGCTATCAGGCATCTTTGGGGCAAATCTGATATGCTTAGTCCATTCAGGTTCATTAACCTGAAGCACCATTGTGTCATCCTTTGAAATCATTCACTTCTTTTTCATCGGCAGTTCTTCTTGCCTCCTGTGGAACCATCTTTGTGGACATAGGAATTCCACTTGCCCTTTGCTCTTCAATTCCCTCTCAAAATCAGGCCATTTGGCTGACTTACCTCTCATGATCTTCTTCTGCCGGGTGTTTTCAGTAGGGTTTCTTCTTCCCGGTAGCCAGTCTCAGATTATTTTCTCAGTAGCAGGAGGACCAAACTGATGCTCAGCAGCATGATTTCCATTCACTTTTGCAAACTGGATCACTTTGAAATTGTATTCAGCACTGTTATGAAAAACTTTTCTGAGCCAATTCCAGGCAGAATTTGGTAAAACATAACCTAATATGCTGGATTAACAAATGTGAAATAAAGAACACAAAGACAAGTCCCCCAAAGCAGAAAATGCAAGTAAAAAAATCTGCAGCCACTGGAAGAGATGCTCCCAGTTTTTGGACCCAAATTCTTAAAATTTTGGGATTTTTTTAAAAAAGGGTACATCTTGTATATGGGTAAATATAGTAATTTAAGTAGAATTGTCATTTTTATCATAATAGCTAAATCTACCAAGGAGCAATTGATATTTGTCCATTTAGATATGACTTTATTTTTATAAAAAAGTATTTTGAGGGGCTGCTAGGTGGTGTAGTGGATAAAGCACTGGCCTTGGAGTCAGGAGTACCTGGGTTCAAATCCGGTCTTAGACATTTAATAATTACCTAGCTGTGTGGCCTTGGGCAAGCCACTTAACCCCATTTGCCTTGCAAAAACCTAAAAAAAATATTTTGAAATTGTTTTCATATAGTTTCTGTATTATATTATTAATTATATAATATACAATTAATTATTAATGTTGTAGTATTGCATTATCACAGAGAATGCTTGCTCTCTATTTTAGACAGATGCCGCTTATTTTTTAAGGAAAACTACATTTATTCCTAATCTCTCTAGTATTTTTAATAGGAAACACAATAGAACTTTGGCCAGGGCCCCTGTTTTCTTGAATCTGGCTCCTTTCTACCTTGAACTATTTTAGAAGGTCCCTAGTCCCTTCTGAGTGACCACAAGTATTCCTCTCACCCCTGAAACTGTGAGCAGAGTTTCTATCCCTTTGTAGCTACAAGTGTAGCAAACCTCCAAATGCTGGAACTATGACCAGGACCCTTGCTCCAGTGTGGCTCTAGGATTGGTATTCTTCTTTGCCCTGAAATTGTGACATAGAACTGGAAATAGGCAATGCAACTGGGTCTCCCACCCAGTGCCAGCAAAGGACCCTTGGTAATCTCTTTCTAAACAGTTGTTTGATCCCCTGCTCTCTAGGTTGAGAGATTCCAAAGCTACTGTTGCTGCTGTAACAGTTGACTCCAATGGCTCATGCTTATGTTGGATCTCCTCTGTCTGGAACTTGACCATCACCCAAGTTTCAAAAAACTCTCCTGCCAAATGTCCTAAATTGTCTTGATCTGGAAAAAAATGCCTCATCCTGACCTTTTGTTGACTTTTCCCCTCCAGAATTAAATTTGGGGTGTGATTTTAAAATTGTTTGGAGAAGAATTTGCTGAGTTACCGCCTGTACTCTGCCATCTTGGCCTCCATTATATTCTTCCTCAATTTCCTGGGTTCAAGTTCCAGATCTGACATATGCTGACTGTATATCCCTGGATAAGGTACTCCATTTCTCAGTTCTTTGGGAGAGAAAATAGCAACCTAAATTGATAGATGAATTTTTGTCCAATAACTGAGTGCTAGGGGATGGGGTGGGGGGGAGAGAGAAAGAGAGAGAGAGAGAGAGAGAGAGAGAGAGAGAGAGAGAGAGAGAGAGAGAGAGAGAGGGAGAGTCAGAGACACAGAAAAACAGAGAGAATGAAATAGTTCTTGTTCTCATTCTATTTTATCAAAGAAAACATTTATGAAGTATCAACATGAGGCTTTTGAAGAATATAAATCTTTTTTCTCTCTCTTGCTTTATTCCTGAATTCAATTTCCCAACATAGTTACTTTTGTCTAATTCTATCTTTACTTTAATGTCAATCTGTGTCTAAGTTAATTTAATAAGGAAAATCTTTGTAGCATTTCTCTATTTCATTGTCCTCTATTACAGTGACGTGGATATGTCACTATTATTTTCATGGTGGAATTTCTTCAAAAGTTTTTCATAAGCACCAAAATAAGAGTTAATCAAATGTTTTATAAAATGATGTTTCTTATTGCACAAAATGAAATCAATTTTGCCAGTCCCTTTATTTTCTTCTCCATGAACTTGTGAATCATTCTTTCATGTAAGCACCCTTTCTTTTGTCTTCAGGTTTCATTTATAACAAGAATGTCAAGATTGATATCATACTGTTCTAAGTATCTGTAACTTAGAGTAGCAATACCCAAGTTAATATTTATAGATGTTCTCAAAACTATAGTGCTTAACACCTTCTTCCCACTTTTCTGTCATCCTTTGATCATCACTTAGGAGAAGAGAACTGTGAAGTATCTGAACTGGGGATGGTGGTGGCCTTAGGACATTTTTCTTTGTTTCATGTACTGTTATGGACAAATGTCCAGCTTGCAAATAAGCTTTTCCATGTTTAGGCAGTTCCTTATAAATCAGACATAATCTATCTTCCAGACTATACTTTGCCAATGAAGACTTTTCTGTATGTCAGAGTTTACACTCCACTATCATAATTTTTGAGTACTCAGACTCAGCTCCTTGCTATGGAATAGAACTTCATGAAAGTTTGTTGACTGAATGATTAAGATCAAATTTGCCTTTCTATTTCTCCAATTTATTGCTCCTAGTTCTACTCTGAGGTGAAACAGAGCATATCCTTTCTTTTAAAATTTCAAAGTTCTACCATGTTATCCTAGCTTCTGGTCAAAATTCTAGTCATATGCCCTAAGTCTTATTGAGGGGATCAGTAGTTTTCTAATTACTGGAATTTGTAACTCTGGAGTGATTCTTGCCTCATAAGTCTTCCTCACCATCTCATCCCCACATCCAATCTGTTGTTGAGTGTTATTGATTCTCTCTTTATAGCATTTTTTGCTTCAATTCATTTCTCTTCACTCACACTTCCTACACAAGTTAAGGCTTACATTCCTTTTAATTTAGACTTCTGTGATAGTCATCTAATTAGTCTTCTTAGTTCTCTCTTTTCTAGTATGTGCTCCACTCAATTGTTAAAATAATATTGCTGAGACAAAGGACTGCTTTTATTGTCCTCCTTCCTAAGAAGCTTCAAATGACTCTGGGATAACATACAAACTCCTCTGTATGACTTTTAAAGCACTTTAGTTTCTGATTCAGATTTGTCTTGCTAAAACTGATTTCACATTGTCCCTCTCACATATGCTATTAATATTAATATTATTATTATAATTATTATTATTTGCAATTACATGTTAAAACAATTTTAAACATTCACTTAAAAATAATCTTGAGTTTCAAATATCCTCCTTCCCTCCCTACCTTTTCCTTTCCTTGAGAAAGCAAGTAATTTGATATAGACAATACTTGAACAGTCATTCAAAACATATTTCTATATTAACTATGTTGCAAAAGAAAACACAGATTAAAAAAGAAAATACAATATGTAAATCACATATGTTATGTTCCATATGTTATATTTAAGAATTATTTAAATGCTCTTTCCTTAGATGATATTTACCTCTCGTTTTGGTGCCTTTGCCCAAGCTATACTACATGCATACTTGAATACATCTCTTCCCCTCTGCCACTGATGAAGTTTAGGGTTCAAGTGAGAAAAGAAATCAAGAGAAAGATTCATGACTCAGAGTTATGAGGCACATATAAGGTTTATCATGTAGTTGCAAGATTATTGCATGTGGGCTCTTTCCTCAGGGGATTAACAGCTAGTAGGGGGAAAAACTGTGACAAATAAGGAAATAGGGCATGTATACATGCTGGGAAAGGTGTGGTAGTTGGCACATGCTGGCACATGTTGGCACATGGTATGCATGCTGGGAGAGGGATATGTTAATTATCCATGAGTATTCTGACAAAATATTTTACATTTTATGTAAACAAAGATTCACTGGGGGAAGCAGCATGTTATCTCATGGGATTCCAGCCTTAGCCTCCCTGTCCTTGTAGGATCCTTCAAGAGGCAGGGCCAGTTGTCCTATCTAATTGACAAGACATAGACTATCTAAGATATTTCCAAGATCTGATAGGGGAGAAGTTTTTCTCAGAGATGATAGCAGCCTTTTCCCAGGGATGGAAAAATAGTTTGGTTGTAACCTAATTTCCTAATAACATACAAGGTCAGTAAAGAAAGGCACAAAATTTAATGATTTGATCTCTGTCTAGTACTTCCACGGTATCACACCATTAGAATTATAAATTTTCTTCAAGGCTCAGTGCATTCATGAGCAGTTTCTTGATTCTTTTAGTCATCAACCCTTGGTAAAAACAATTTTTATATACATCTTGTTCTCTCCCCCACCCCAAGAAAATGAATATTTCTTGAGAGCAGGAATTGTTTCATTTTTGTCTTTTTATCTCCATTTTCTAGCTTACTAGATGCTTAATCAAAATTTGCTGAATGAATGAATGAATGTTATATATCTGACTTGTAAAGTAAGTTTCTTGGATTTAATTTACAGAATTTGGATGCATTTTTTTTTAAAATGGAAAGTAAGTGATACAGTGGATAGACCATTGGACTTGGAGTCAAGAAGACCTGAGTTCAAAGTCAGCCTTAAACACTTCCTAATGGTGTGATGTTGTTCAAGTTCCCTGGCTTCCTCAACTGTAAAATGGAAATAATAGTACTTACTTTTCAGGGTTCCCCTCAATTGTGATATTTATAAAGCATTTAGCTGAGGGCTTGACATAAAGTAGGCAACACTAATTCCTTTCCATTCCCCTGAAGAGTGAGAGCTTAAGTCAACTTATACTAGGTGAGAAACATTACAGATATAGCCAAATTCATGGCATAACATCAACTGAACCATATAGTAGATGTCTCTATTTTTAAGGGTGGGAAAGAAAAATAAAAGAAACTAGAAGTTAGTTTGGGCATGTGTGTCTTATAATTTCAAGTTTTTAGATAAGCCAAAGGATATAGAAAGCCAAATTGGCCACTTAGGAAAGTAGAACACTGATCTAGTCTTTTCTTATGGATGGAATGAGTTGTTCATTTTCAGGGATAAATTACAGCCAGTGATCAGGTGGAACAAACCCAATAATCTAATTCCCAAGTTGGGGAGATAAGATAATTTTAGTTTAAGATTCAGCAATTTGACTCATGGAAAGTTAGAGGACTCCATTTTCCCCAAAGGATCCCAGGTTTAGAGATGGAAGAAACTTAGAGAACATCAAGTCTGATTCCTTCTTTTCCAGGTGATGAGGAACTCAGGCTCTACCTAGTGAAGTGATTTCACCATTGTCACATCTAATAACAACTGAAGTGAGACTTGGACCAAGATCTTCCTGATTTCAGACCCAGAACATTATTCAGTATAGAATAATAGATTTAGATTTGAAAGGGACTTGGGGGAATTATCTCTTCTAGTCCCCTCCCTTTACAGGTGAGGATATTGAAACCCAAGGAAGGTGAATGCCTTTTGCCAAGACACACAGTTATTAACTGGCACATATGGAATCTGAACTCAACTTCTCTCACTTTGAATCTAGAACTCTGCACAATTTCATGAACTGAAAGTACTATCATTTGACATTTCATAATATACCTCCTTAGTTGTAATAACTATTCTGTGTCTCCCCAGTTGGATTACTAGACACTCCAGAGTAAGACAATTCAGAGTGACACTGATCACATTTTAAGCACAAAACAAATATTGGTAGAATTGGATTAAAAGTGGGGTTTGCTATATTAGATGCCCACTGTGTTTCAGGGCTTCACAAATGGAACTTCCTTACAGACAGCTTTTTAGAGTGCAGGTTGCAAGTCCTCTTCATTCCAAGTACTTTCATTTCTTCTTGCCACAAGTGAGAAGGTACAGAAAGATGGCTTTACAGTTCCTGGCAGTCTCCTCAATAAAGCTAAATTCTCATAAGTGGCTCATCATCATCTGCCTTTATGAAGTAGAGATCTTTCATGACTCAGGAAAACAGAGCAACAAAAACGACCCTTTCACATTCTTTTACAGCATGAAGAGAAATAGAAAGAACACAAGATTTTGAGACACAACATCTGGGTTCATATAATAATTCTGTTTGGTACTATCTGGTGACCTTGGATAAATTAATTAATCTCTCTATACCTTGCTTTTCTTATTGGAAAATGAAGAAGGTTGAAAGTAAATGATCTCTAAGGTTCTTTCCAGCTTCAGATTCAATGATTCCATCTTACTACCACATCTCTGGTGAAACCCAAGTTCACAATACTCTCAGTACTTATCAGACCATCCTGGTTATCCTGACGCTTTGTGACCCCCATTTGGAGTTTTCTTTATAAAATCTGTGAAATAAGCTATAGGTATTTTCTCCAGTTTGCAAATGAGGAAACTAATGAAACCTATGAAAGATAAATATTTCTCATTTTCCAGAGAGGTTAAAGTGAATTGCCCAAGGTCATGCATCTCAGAAGTTTGGGCAGGAGTTGAACTCAGGTATCTCTTTCCTCCAAGTCCAAACTCTTTATATTATACTCCAAAACCTTGCTGGCATCTTCATATGCTCCAAAAGAAAATATTTGACTCTTTCATTCTTGAGTATGAGCAACTGTTAAGATCTTCTTATATTAATAACAGAGTTTGTGATCAAAATATGCAATAACTAAATATATCATAATCTATTTCTTCCAAGACTTATGTAATTGCCTTTTCTCTAAGATTATCTCCAATTTATCATTTATTTATTGATTGATTGATTGTGCATAGTCGTTTGTATGTTGTCTCTTCAATTAGAATAAGAACTCTTTGAGATTAGAGACTATTTTCTGCCTTTCTTTGTATCCCTAGTGCTATGTATAGTATCTGGCCAATGTTGTTCAGTCATTTTCCAGTATTGTCTGACTCTTTGTGGCCAGATTTGGAGTTTTCTTCACAAAGATACTGAGTGGTTTGCCATTTGCTTCTCCATCTCATTTTATAGATAAAGAAACTGAAGCAAGCAGGATTAAATGACGTGCCCAGGGTCACACAGTTAGTAAGTGACTGAGGTCAGATTTGAACTCATGAAGATGAGCCTTCCTGACTCTAAGTGTGGTTCTATCCACTATGCTGCCTGATTCAGTAGATATTAAGTAAATGACATTTTAAAACTAATTCAATATGTGGCCTTCAGGTATCCTTAGATTTAGTTTAGAGATTTCTATTTAAGTTTGACACTACTGGTCTATATTGAATCCTACAAAGTAAATATACAATTAGTGTGTGTTAATTGAGAAATTTTCATTGTACTAGGGAGATTTAATTTTGAAAATGTTGTTGATTTTATGATATTGGTATTACTTTCTCTAGTCTTAAGACATATTTACAAAAAAAAAAAAACACCTGAAAAGCAAGCTATCTTAAAGTAAAGAGTTTATTTATGGGATGAATTATAGTGTGTGTGTGTGTGTGTGTTGTGTGTGTGAATGATGCGGTTGTGTGAGATTCCCCTTTATGGTCCTCCATTTCTTCATCTGCAAAATAAAAGAACTGTAATAGATATTCTCCAAGTTCTCTTTCAGTAGTCAATTATATAATAATAGCTGACATTTTTATATATGGCCTTATCTGTTGAGATATTTCAGCTATTTACAATTCTTTGGGATTCCATTTGTGGTTAGTTTACTGATTTCTTCTCATTTTACAGATAAGAAAGAGGAAAACGGGGTTAAATAACTTGCCCAGGATCACATAACTAGTAAGTCACTGCTACTAGTCCAAATTTGAGAAAAGTATCCCTCAGTAAGAGATGAAGTACATGAATTCAGCTTTCAATAATTTTAGTGGTAGTTTTAAAATATATTTTTACCTACTTACTGCTATTTTTGTGGCTTTCAGACTTGAGGCACCACTCTTTCTGATTCCCCATGACCTTGGGGTTTTATCCTATAGAAATTTGGTTACAATGAATGTAAAATATTACCTCGAAGGGAAAATGTAAGGGGATGAAGTAAAGACCTTCAACTAGCATGAAGGGCTCTTTCCTTTGCCCTCAGTGCCAGATTCAAAGAAGTAATCTCTATTTCACACCTCAGTCTTCTGCTGGGTGGTGCAGTGTTGTTAATTTGTTGCTTCTAAAGCCTTAGCACTATGGATCCCCTTTCCAGGAGCAGCTTTCTGCCTCTAACCCCAGTGGGAACACAGTTCAGACTTCAGAGAACTGTGCCTCCCTATTTCCCAGGGTTGCTTTATCCATAGTCAGACTGTTTTATCTGAATCATCTCCATTGCCATTAGTGCTCATTTGCTTTCTCAACTCCATATTCCTTCATTCCCAACAATCCCAGTCTTCCCCAAGTAAAAGAATTCCTAGTTAAAATGACTCTGAAGGATAACACAAATGAGCAATTTGTATCCCAGGATGTATGTTGAAGGAGGAAATGGCTTTTTTAAAGTTTTTTTCTTGGTTCTGCAGGAGTGAATCTTGATGGGGGAGGGGTATAGAAGAGCTGTTTTGTATTGATTACACTTCTGAGTGAGATAGCAAATTGGGTGTCAGAAAGTATAGAATTGGAGTAATACCTTTGATATATTGTGATTCTGAACCTGATCAAGCCATTTAGCTTTTTAGTTCATCTCTCTTCCCCCAACAAGCAATTGCCCAAGGACAATAAAAACTGTCAAATTGTTGTAGCTCTGCATTGATAGAGGGGTTTTTCCTTACCAGCAATTCATCATACTGATGAAATTATATGTTTCTGTGTTTTAAAAAAAATTCAGGGAAAGAAGGTGAATCAATGATTTTACAGTTAGTCTCTAAAGCAGACTCTAGACCACTCATTGGCTCTAGAGCTGGAGGACTAGAGTTCAAATGTCACCTCTAATGCTTAGTACTCGGTCAAGTCACTTAATTTCAATAAGCCTGAAATTCCTGACCATTAGAATGAGAAGACCACATCAGACAACCTCTGAAGATTTTTCTAGCTCTAAATCCATGGTTCAGTGCATGTGACTACCTCCTTCATTCATCTAGACTTGCTGTCTCTAACCATCTAGAGATGACTTTTCCCCAACAGTCATAGAGCACCAAAGATTCAAGACTGGACTTGCAATCTGAATGTGCTAGAGAGAATTTTCTCCTTAAAGAGCTGAGGTGATTTTTTTTTGCTTGTTTTTTTGCAAGACAAAGGGGTCATACAGCTAGATAATTATTAAGTGTCTGAAGCTACATTTGAACTCAGATCCTCTTGACTCCAGGGCTACAGCTCTATCCACTATGCCATCTATGGCTCCAAGATCTGAGTTTTTATGAAAGTTTCCTAGAATTATAAGATGGTGGGATCATAGATTTCAGACTAGAAGGGACCTTAGAGAGCATCTATTCCAATCCCTCATTTTACAGAGGAGAAAACTGAGGCTCAGAAGGCCAAGTGACTTTTCCATGGACACACAGATAGTTGAGGAAGCAAGCCAGGAAGGGAACCCAGGCTAACTTCAACCAGAGTATAACACTCTTACCACAACAGCTTGGTATTTTTCTAGTCTGCTGTGTTTTCTGTACCTTTTCTGTACCATTCACTACCTAATATTCAGATTAAAGTAACAAGAATTTGAATGAACTGGTCTTCTAAATCCTTTGATCCCTTTTATCTCAAATACTTGGCTCCCTTCAGTTATCCTGAAAACAAAAGAAGACCCCCCCCTTCCCCTCACCAAATCCAACAAACAGATTACTTCCTGAAACAAATTCAATCTCTTTCCCTGCTTCTGAGTCCAATTCTTCCTTTGGTAGTAATTATTACACATAGGTAAGACAGGAGAGGGAAGTTTGGGGCCTCAGCACCTGCAAATTTTGAATCTCTGCCACAACTGTGGGTTTTCCAGAGGAAGAAAATATATCGTTTCAAAGGCAGTTAGCAGATAAATTTTTGGATATGGTCATATATTATTTGCTCTCAACTTCAGTCAGTATACTTGGATGAGATAAGGGGTATCTGGGCTTTAATCAGAGCCTCTGGAAGCCCATGGGCTTCCCAAGATCCAAGTAGAATAATGCCACCATTTCCACAGGTTATGGAATGAAAATGAATCAAATGATATTGTATTATGCCAGACTCTGCTAAAAGGATGAGGGAAGGCAGCACTTATTAATATGTAACTACCTAGTCATTACATATTTATGCTCTATAGAATACATAATTAGAGCTACCCTGAATGGATAATTCATCGCTGGTAAGAGCAGTTTAGAATGCTCAGATAGCCATGTACTATAATTATATAGTAATTGCTATTCTTTGAGTAAAAGTAGTAACCAATAAAGTGAGAACCAGCAAATAATTGCTTTATAATTACAGGGGGAAGGGGGATTGTAGAGAATTGTTCCAATGAAAGCAACTGGAAATAAACAGATGAATCTTTCTTTTTGACAGGAGGAAACAAGCTGGCATAGTAGCGTCAGGGCCTTTCCAGCTTAAAGCTTCTTCCCTTTCTAAATATCAGCAGTGAGTGCATTTCCATATGAGGAAACAAACTAATGATTCTCAGGGTGATTGCACTGTGGACCAGTTCACTTTACTGGGAGCAGGAAAGCCTTCATTTTCTTTTCCTGGTGCCCTGTTTACAACTCACTTCTGCTTTTAGTTTGAACTTGACTTGTTAAGTGGCAGAGAATTGTCATTTCCACAAATTCATTGGTGGCTCTTGGACCAGTCTTCCAAGCATCTCTCCGCCTGCCTCAGCTGATATTAATGGTAACTGCCTGCACAGCACCATTTTCCTGCTTGCTTGTCAGGTATCTACATAGGAACCCAAATCACCCAAATACTTCCCTCTCTCTAAAACAGGATTCAGATCATTTCCCTTGGATATAGTCAGGCTTCTCTTTTTAAAACATATTTATTACAATCCTGAGTTATTTCCTCAGTACTGGGATGTAAGGGAAGTGAGAAAAGTAAGCAAACAAGAACCAGAGGCAATGAAATATAGAAAGGACAGGAAACAAGAGATGGAAGAGTTCATCACTTTGTTGAGGTTTTTGTTTGTTTTTTCATCCAAGATGACAACAGGTCAGCAATAAAGCTTTTCTATTTATTCATTCACTTTTTGCTGCTACTGCTAATTAGATCAATAGGGAGACATTTTTATTCTCACATTATTAAAAAAAAGACAGTTGTAATCTAATTAAGCAGTGATGGCTAATTTTACCCCCTCTTTCTTGCCTGTTTTCCCTTTACTATCTGATAATCAGGTGAGATAATTGCTTGGTTTTTCAGGAGTAAAATCAATATGAATCAATATCCTTTATTGGTTGCTAGAGTTTTATTCTAACTGGTTACATTTCTGAAAAATCCTTATGTTTTTGGTGGTGTTGAAGGTATTGAGACATGCATGGCAATTATATAGAAAGGTGCAATTTCTTGGAATACAATTGCCTCTACCAAGTAACGATCAATGCACAGCTTGTAAAATATTAGAATTTATAAAACAGTTAAAGTCAGATGAACCAACAAATTTTTTTAACCTTTTCGTCCTTCCTTTTGTCTTTCCTTCCATCTTTCCCTCCTTTCCCATCTTCCTCCCTTCCTATTATTCCTTCCTTTTTTCCTTCCTGCCTTCCCTCCCTCTTTCCCTTTCTCTGTTCTTTCCCCCTCTCACTTTTCTCTTTCCTTCCTTCCTTCCTTCCTTCCTTCCTTCCTTCCTTCCTTCCTTCCTTCCTTCCTCCCCCTCTCCCTTTTTCTTCCTTTAATTTTCTTTCCTTTCTTCCTTCCTTCATATCTTTCTATAGAAAAGTCTACATGATACATTGTTATTCTTAAAAGTAAGCACATTACCATATGTATGTTGAGAGGAATGCCCAAAAGGCAATCTACACTATTAAGATATTTAGACACAAACATTTTTCTCCTTTTCAATAACTTTTAATGACAAATATTTTCCTTTATAAAATGAATGCATATTTTTCATTAAGGGACATTTAAGGCCTCAATGTGAAATCAGGAATGTATTGGATAGTTGATAGATAGATTTAATGGAAAGCCCCAGTAGCTTTTAAGCATGAAACGATGTTTATTTCAGAAGCATAAAGGAAATAAAACCAGTGAGCAAGGGGGCTTTTATAAGTCATTAGCTATCTCACCTTCAATCACTATTGCATCTTATAAATCCAATTTCTATTTTCACAAATAAGGATCTGTTGTGGTCTCCATTCTCCAGATGAGCTCCCCAAAGAGTCTTAGCAAGTTCTCGCTATATATACAAATTCTTCTATGAATTTTAGTAATGGGACGCAAATCCTAAACCTTTATGGTAGATGTTAAAACCATAAGATCTCTTTTTTTAACCCTGTATTTCTCTCTTGTACAAATGTAGCTCCTTACTTCATAGTTTTAAAAATTAGCCCCCCCTTCCAAAAGAAAAACAAGTTAAAAAACCTTTCACAAGTAACTATCTCAAAACTACTTAAGCAAAACTTCATGAATGCTGACAGACTCATGGCCATTGCTAGTGAGCTGCAAGACCATGGAAAAGTCATTTTTGCCTCTATGACTTATAGGAAGTAGAGATGGAATTCCAAGACTTCAGCAGTCTTATAATCCAAATATTTCTTCTTTTCTTTTTTCTTTTTCAATTTAGCAGATGTAGAAACAGTCCCTGATCTGTGGTGGTTCTTGTTCAAGATAGTACAGAACAGGAATATGGGATATGAGTTCTCAAAGTTATCTGACTCCAGTCTCCATGATTTTTCTGCTACAGCAGAAGTGCCTTCCTCATTGTCTTCATCTGAGAAATATGAAATAATCTTTAAGGGTCTTCTAAGTCCTAAAATTCTGTTATTGCTATATGTTAGATATGATAGTTTAGCATCTTTCAGAATTATTTGTTTTGGAGAAGCAGTTGGTCAAGCAAAGAAAAGTTAATAAAATGATTTGTGAAAGGAAAACAAGCAATCAAAATAAAACCCATCATTATTTGTGCAGTTAAATCAAACTAAATATCCCATGACTATGGAATATGTTGAAAAGTAGGTTTTTTCTCAAGTTGATTTGAAGAGAGGTAGCCAGGTATCTTCATAGGAACCCAAATCACCCAAATACTGAGAAGACACATGGATATAGTACTGAGTTTAAAATCCAGGCAATCTGGATTCAAATAATTTTTCTTATGCATGTTAACTACATAATCATGTGCAAGTTGCTTAACCTCTGATTGTTAAAAATTAGGTTTCTGGCCTGTTTTGGTAGAGGGAGTTTTCACACTGATAGATCTCTAAACTGATAAAATCACAGGCCTGGAGCAAATCAAAACCAGAGTCAAAATTCGGCCAGCATCACTGGTGAATTAGATATAAACTAGCTGTAAGTTAAGAATTGTAAGAAACTATACTCATTCTATAAACCACTAGTAATTTAGGAAAGTTCTACTTTGTGATAGAGTAGGTAGGGTTTGCCATTGCCATTAAGATTCTCTTTTTTGTTCATTTTGATACCCTTGTTGATAACTTCCCTTGTATTTTGGAACATATTATGGTCCAATTAAATAAAATATTGCAAACATTCACTGAATTCTTTACTGTCTGTTAAACATTATGTGCAGAGGTTAGCATACTGGTTGTGGAGTCAGGATAACCATCAGTTCAAATCCAGCTTCAAATACTTCCTATGACAATTAGCCTTTCTCTGCTTTAGTTTCTTCTTCTGAAAAATGGGAATAATAAAAGCATCTACCTCAGAGGGTTTGGGAGAAGATCACATGAGATAATTGTAAATCACTTTGCAAACCTAAAAGCAGTATGCAAATTCTAACTATTCCTTTTATAAAAATGAAAATTTTACATTAAAATTGTTCCTGTCTTTAAAGAGAAACAGAATGCTGTTATGGATACAATACCAGGCCTGGAGACAAAAATAACTTATCTCTAATCATGCCTATAGTTGCTGTATTACTGTAAGCCAGTCATTTTCATCTTTCTCAGTTTCACTTCCTTAGCTGTAGATGGGAGCAACTCATTCAATTGGTAAGCATTTATTAATTGTATTTCCTGTTCTAGACATTGTATTAGGTTTTACAGATATGAAGATAAACACAAAACAATCCCTGACATTTAGAAATGTATGCTGTATTGGATAATAATATAATGATTGACTAGGAATAAAGACTGAGAGTATAATATTATTAATATAAGGAACCCACGAATAAAAAACCCACTCTATCAGGGCACGTGAACACATTTTCAACAACTTAAATCTTTAAACCTTTGGCTAGAACTTTGTTGGTTAAGTGATATGCCTAAGGATACAGTTCTTGTGTCACCAGCTATTGGTTCAAGGTACCCTGTGGTGCAGGGGACTAGATGACATCATAATGATTGGAGGGTGCTTGGAGTTAGAAAGACTCACCTCCTTGAGTTCAAATCTAATCTCAAACTTTCTGTCTGAGTATATGTGACCTGAGACAAGTCATTTGATCCTGTTTGTCTCAGTTTCCCCCATCTGAGAAATGCGCTGGAGAAGGAAATGGCAAATTATTCCAATCTTTGCCAAGAGAGCCCCAAATGGGGTAATGAAGAGTCAGACACAACTGAATAGCAACAAAAGCAGCACATCCTGGTGTCCTGCTCTATCACTTTTCTGTCTCTTTTTGCTGTTGTCTTCCCCATTAGATTATAGACTCCTTGAAGTTTGAAACTGTCTTTCTTAATTATATTCCCAGTGCATATTACAAGCAGTTAATAAACACTTATTAGATTGGAACCCAGGATTTTGTAATTCTGAGACCAACTTTGTTCATTATGCCACATTTTAAATTTAAATGTGAATTGATTAATTTGAAATTAAAAGCAATTTTGTTGGTTAACTAATAAAATCAAATAAGAGTTAATTTTAATTCAAAATTATCCTATGGATTAACTAGAATAAACCATATATAATGTTTTTTAACCTTAGAGGTCACTATAAATGTTATTTAGTACTATTTGTTTTAGGTTTTTTGCAAGGCAAATGGGGTTAAGTGACTTGCCCAAGGCCACACAGCTAGGTAATTATTAAGTGTCTGAGGCTGGATTTGAACTCAGGTACTCCTAACTCCAGGGCCAGTGCTCTATTCACTGTGCAACCTAGCCACTGCTGTTTAGTACTTTTAAGGAGCTAATTTGCAGTCTAGTAGAATAATAAAATATCAAAAAAAAGGTAACCCTAATAATCTATTGGAGCTATGATCATACTGATATGGGCACTCTCCCAATTAGACAAATTGCAACCTGGTTATGCCTGCCCATGGAAAGGCCTTCCTTAACATTTTTTGACATCCCAAGGGTACCAATTCAGCAGATACCAATGGAAAACCCATTCAGTATCACTCACTATCAATGCTGTGTGAACTGCATGGCTACTGGTTTATATCTCTCTTTCTATCTTTCCATCTATCTATCTATCTTTCTATCTCTCTATCTCTCTATCTCTCTATCTATCTATCTATCCATCCAACTATCCATCTTATATCTCTCTGTATATATATATATATATATGTATATATATAAACACATATGCATATGTTGTTTTCAGTTGTGTCTGACTTTGTGATCACATTTTTTGGGTCATATATATATATATATATACACGCACATATATGTTATGCATGTGTACACATGTATTTTTTTCTTCCCCTGATGGCACACTAGGTTTGTCTTCAAAATAATGCCTTAATTGTAACTCATTGCAGTCTGCTCATACCCACTATGAACTTATTCTTTTGCTTTTTGGTTAGTCCTCAGTTTCTATTCTTCAGAGAATTGTAATCTATTGTTGTGGCTTGCTTCCTTGGGGCCCACAGCAGCGACCTCCCTCCTGGAGGGGAACTAAGAATAAGGAGTCAAGCCACTATTGTCTTATGCCTCCAGCTCAATTTTATTACTGCTTAGCTATTTCATATATACTGTTAGGTCTTCTGGGGTAGAACAAAGGATAATGAGGTAATTGGGGCAATTTACAAGTGGTGTGTATGTGCAGCATCTTGCATTACAGGATAAGGGGTTATGTTAGGGAGGAGGTGATAAGACACAGCTGTGTCTAGTGCCCTTGGTCTGTGGGGCGGGAATGTCCAGCTTCCAAGGACTCCAGCTCCCAAGGACTCCGGTGCACCTTTATCTCTATGGGCGGCTTGCCAGCTCCTGACATTGTCCAGGTGGCAGTTTACTTGGAAATGATTTGTGTCATGGCTGTTAGAATAGCCTGTGTACCCACAGCCTATGTCATATATCATTTTTGGATCTTAAAAAAAAATGAGACTTTTTTTTTTCCAAGGAAACATTTGGGGTTCATTGAAATGAGTTTGCAATTTTCCAAAGGAATTTCAATGTATTCTCTTCCTCCCCCTTGGTGTCTATGAAGCAATGCTGCTTATCAAGCAAGCAACTAATCAGGCAAATCAACCTGTGATTGTACTTTGAGTGATGGTACTTGATTGATAGTGCTTCTATAAATAAATAGCACAAGGTGAAGAAGTATAAAGATCAATTATAGTAGAGGGAAAGAAGGGAGGGTGTGAACAGCAAGTAAATTCTATTCAGTAAATTTGGTTTAGAGAGGGAATAAGACACATTCCCACTAGGGTTTAAAAATCTATTCTACTCTACAGGGAAGTGGGGGGAGTAAAGAAAAGGGAAGAAGAGACTGATAAAAAGGAAGGCAAAGATATAAGTGAAAATTAACTGAGAGTTAAAATTTAAAAGAATGTTCCCCACTGAGGGGAGAGGTATGGGAAGGTAGGGTGGAAGGAAATTATGTAACTTAAAAATATGCATGTGCATGTGGATGAATGTTGAAAAACTTTCATAACATTTAATTGGAAAAATAAAATACCAATTTAAAAAAGGCACCTTTTTGAGCAATGGAGTTGGCATCACAAGGCCTGTGTAAAAAAAAAAATCTTATATTGGCAGTGATATAAAGCATGAGTTAGATTGGAGAAGTTAGTGAAAGTGATGACACATGTAAGAAGAATATTGGAATAGTCTAGGATGGCAATAATGAAGGCCTGTCTCTTCCTTGTGTTTTATTTGTCCCTCTATCTAAAGTTGCTCAGAAATAATTCTGAAATGTATTCACTATGAGGTATAAATGACTGATGATTAGATGATTATGCAACCTCTTCCAAGGGGTATTTGTTTCAGAAGAGAGTGAAAACACAAAAAGAATATAAATACAGCAATCAGTGAAATAGTCATTTTTTTCCCTTTGGTGAGTTGGGCTATCTTTGTACTCCTGGAACCCCATAAAGATGTTCATTTGTTCTGTTTAAAAGTAAAGAAAGCCCCGGGTCTTTGCTAAGACTATCTTCAAAGTGGAATCAATGTTTTTCCTCCACTTTTGTCTTTGTGTCTTAGCTCAACAGCCTGTGAGAAATGTCTTGCCTCTCTGTAGTCATTTGTATTCCTATCTGTGGTGCTAGTTTCTGGTGTTTATAGCGTACCAGGAGACCCTTTTCATGCATGCTCTTATTTCATTTATAAAATAAATAGTAAAATAGAAAAAAAAATCCTCCAACCACCTCTAGCCCCACTGAATACCCCTCTTAGGCTTCAACACAAAGCATCATTTCATGCTTGAAAGCCCAGCCTATGACAGTGCAGCTGAGCTGCCAAGCAAAGCAAGGGCAGGAACCGAGACAAGATTATAGACCTTGGACTGATGGAGGCTAACTGGCTCCCTGGGGGTTGGCCCTCTCATTCACTCCTGCATAGGGGAGGGAAACCTGCTGTTTTCTTCCTCTCCCTCTGCCAAGAGATTGGAGAAGACAAGATAAGATGTTACATACCTTGCATAATCATCAGGGAAGACTTGCTCACTATCTCAAGATAGCAACAGTGGCTGCCTGGAATGACAGAGACATGGGGAAAGGAGCAAGTATTAGAAATGAGCAAGTATTAGAAATGATGGAAATTTTAAAATGTCACAAGCTTTGGTTTGAGGTTTAGTTGTTGTTATTGTTGTTGAGTCATTTCAATATGTCCAATTCTTTGTGACCTGATTTGCAATTTTCTTGGCAGAGATGTTAGTGATTTGCCATTTTCTTCTCCAGGTTATTTTATAGATGAGGAAACTGAAGTAAACAGGGTGAAGTGGCTTAGCCAGGATCACACAGCTAGTCAGTGTCTGAGGCTGGATTTAAACTCCCCAAGAGAAGTCTTCCTAACTCCAGGCCCAATATGTACATTTTTAATATTTAATTGATGTTTTATTTTATTTTTTCAATTACATGTTACAAAAGTTTTTAACATTCATCCACTTGCATATTTATATTACACAGTTTTCTAACACCCTCTCTTCCCTACTCCCTACTCTCAGCAGTGAACAGTCTAATAAAAGTTGTACATGTTCATTTGTGTTTATCATGTTTATATATTAGTTATTTTGTATTTAAGGAATTAGAACTAAGGAAAAATAAAGCCATGGTGTAGGAAGGAAAAGCATGAGAAGTTTTTTTAAAAGTGAACATATCATTCATTCAGGTTCTGTGGATTTTGTTTTTGTTTTGTTTTGTCTTTTTCTGACTGTGGATGGCGTCCATAACAGGTCACCCAGGGTTGTCCTATATCTCTGAACTGCTGAGATGAGCTGCATCTATCATAGTCGATCAACTCCCAGTGTTTGTGTTAACATACAATATTATCTTGATTTTCTCCCTTTGCTCAGCATCAGTTCTTGTAATTCTCTCCAATTTTCTCTTAAGTCCAATCATTCATTTTTTTCTTATAGAACAGTAGTAATCAAATCATTCATATACCACTACTGGTTCAGCCATTCCCCACCCTAATTGAGGGACATTCCCTCAATTTCCAATTCTTGCCACTGCACAAAAGAGCTGCTTTAAATATTTTAGAACATGTGGTACTTTCCCCATTTTTTATGATTTCTTCTGGATATAGTCCTAGTATTGGTATTCTTGTTGTGTCCAAGGGTATCGTCAGTTTTATTTCTCTTTGGGCACAGTTCCAGATGGCTCTCCAGAATGGTTAGATTAATTCACAACTCCACCCAAAAAGCATTGATGTCCCACAACCTCTCCAAAACTGATCATTTTCCCTTTTAGTCATCTTAATCAATCTGATAAGCATGAGGCGGTACCTCATAGTTGTTTTAATTTGCATTTCTCCAATCACTAATGTTATGGAGCATTTTTTCATATGATTATACATAGCTTTAATATCTTTGAAAACTGCCTGTTTATATCTTTTGACTATTTTTCAATTGAGGAATGACTTGTAACTTTATAAATTTAATTCAGTTCTCTGTATATTTTAGAAATAAGACCTTTTTTAGAACCCCTAGCTGTGAAAATTGTTTCCAAGCTTTCTGTTTTCCTTCTAATTTTGGCTACATTAATTTTATTAGTGCAAATCTTTCAATCTGATATAGCCAAAATCATCCATTTTGCAATTTATAATGTACTCTATTTCTTTGGTCATAAATTTCTCCCCTTTCTACAGATCTGTCAAATAGAATATCCTAATCTGTTAATTAGTCTATGGTATCATTTTTTTATTTTTTAGTGATTTTTTTTTGCAAGGCAAATAGGGTTAAGTGGCTTGCCCAAGGCCACACAGCTAGGTAATTATTAAGTGTCTGAGGCCAGATTTGAACTCAGATACTCCTGACTCCAGGGCCAGTGCTCTATCCACTGCTCCACCTAGCTGCCCCTGGTATCATCCTTTTAATCTAAATCCTGTTCCTATTGATGGGATTCACATAAATAACCAGTTCTCTGCCCTAATGATCATTTTAAGTATGCAAAAAGACATACTGAAAATTCAATATTTCATATATTTAATACTCATCAGCATTTCTAAATATGAACAACAAAGCCCAAGGGTAGGAGATAGAAAGAGAAATTTCATTTAAATAATTGTAGACAGAATTAAATACTTGGAATTATGTTATATTACTCACAGTAAGCAAACATATCCTTATGGAGCAAAACCAGCCATGTGACCACAGCAGCCAGTGTTGGAACATAGACAGAATTAAGGCTCATTCAACCTTTTCTATTTTTTTTCTTGTTTCCATGTCTTGCAAAATGGGTGATAAGATGCCCCTTGAAATTTATATTTCTATTGATTAATTGTGTCCCAGCTTCCTATTGGTTCGACCATTCAGGGAACACCAGAATATTCATAATATCTCACAGGAATTTGGGGCATAAAACAAATGAAGATGTGTCACCCCTGATCATTTGGCTATTTTTCTCTTTACATTATTTGTTTGTTTACTGAAGAAACCAAAAACAAAGGATTTAAAATGTATTGTTTCATCAATAGTATAATGAGTTTTAAGAAATGAATAAATAACCATTGCAAGCATTATTCTGTCAATTTTTTTTCACTTATGGATGGAATGAATATTACTATGAGTACTTAGAAAATTCAGTTATGCAGATGAACATTAAAAAAGAGTAAGAAATGTAAATTTGTGATTTCCACATTGGGTTGCTGCCCAGAAACCCACCTTAGAAAGAATCATGATTTACATGTGCCAATTTAACAACCAGTTTGCCAAACTCAGCATAAAATTAAGCATTGATTTTTCCAAACTGGTGTGAACCAACTGACTACCATCACTGCCTGTACCATTTTGACCTTATTTTGATATATCGTGTGAGATGTAGGTCTATGCCCAGTTTTTGTAATACTATTTTCCAGTTTTCCCAGAAGTTTTTGTTGAATAGTGAGGTCTTAGTCCAGAAGCTAATCACTTTTGAGAGATGACTATAGTCATTTTTACTGTTTCTTTTGCACCTAATCTATTCTCCGGATCCACCATTCTATTTCTTCAGTACAAAACAGTTTTGATGACTGATGTTCTATAATATAATTTCAGATCTGGCATGGCTAGGCCACCTTCATTTGCAATTATTTTTATCAATTCCTTTGATATTCTTGACCTTTTAATGCTCTAGATGAATTTTGTTACTATTTTTTCTAGCTCTGTAAAACAGGTTTTTAGTAATGTGATTGTATGACACTGATAAATAATATTATTTGGGTAGAATTGTTATTTTTATTATATTAGCTTGGTCCAACAATGAGCAATTGAAGTTTTTTTTCCAATTGTTTAGATCTAACTTTATTTGTTTGAAAAGTATTTTATAATTGTGTTCATACAGTTTGTAGATTTGTCTTGGGAGGTAGATTCCCAAGTATTTTATCCTTTCTACAGTTACTTTAAATGAAATGTCTTTTTCTATCTCTTGTCCTTGGTCTTTGTTGTTCATATTTAGAAATGCTCATGATTTATCTGGGTTTATTTTATATCCTGCTACTTTGCTGAAGTTGTATGGTTTCAAGTAGCTTTTTAGTTCCTTTTCTAGGATTCTCTAAGTATACCATCATGTCATCGGCAAAGAGTGAAAGTTTTGCTTCCTCATTGCCTATTCTAGTTCCTTTCATTTCTTTTTCTTCTCTTATCACAAAGATAACAATTTTAATACCATATTGAATAGTAATGATGGTAATGGGCATCCTTGTTTCACCCCGATCTTACTGGAAATAGTCCTAGTTTATCCCTATTACAAATAATGTTTGTTGATGGTTTTAGATTGATACTGCTTATTATTTTAAGGAAAATTCATTTGTTCATATACCCTTTAATGATTTTAATAGAAATGGATGATGCATTTTGTCAAAGACTTTTTCAGCATCTATTGAGATAATCATAGGATTTTTGTTGGTTTTTGTCACTGTTATATTCAATTATGTTGATTGTTTTCATATTTTTGAACCATCTCTGCCTATCTGGTATAAATCCTACCTGTTCATGTGTATTATCCTAGTAATAACTTATATTACTTTCTTTGCTAAAATTTTATTTAAGAATTTTGCATCAATGTTCATTAGGGAGATTGGTCTGTAATTTTCTTTGACTGTTTTATCTATTCCTGGTTTAGGTATTAGCACCATATTGGTGTCATAAAAGAAATTTGACAGAACTCTTTCTTTTCTTTTTTAAAAACTAGTTTTTGTAGAATTGGAATTAATTGTTCCTTAAATATTTGGTAGAATTCACTTGTAAATCCATCTGAACCTGGAGACTTTTTCTTAGGGAGTTTAATGATGGTTTCTCCAAGTTCTTTTTTTTTGAAATGGGGTTAAGTATTTTTTTCCTCTTCTGTAATCTGGATAGTTTTTTTTTTTTTTTGTAAATATCCATCCATTTCCCTCAAGGTGCTAATTTTGTTGGCATACATTTGCTCAAAATAGCTCTGAATCATCATTTTAAGTTTCTCCTTATTGGTGATGAGTTCACTCCTTTCTTTTATGATACTGATAATTTGGTACTCTTTCTTTTTTTAAATCAGTTTAACCAAAGATTTATCTAGGGGAGAGAGTTATATAATAATTGACACTTTGAGCATTGAGTGGTGATCCTTGGAGTCTGAGGAATATAAACACGTAGGTGGTAGTTTCTTGTTGAAAGTGAATATACAGGGGTAGCTGGCCTAGTGGATAGAGCCCTGGCCCTGAAGTCAGGAAGATGTAAGCTAAAATATGGCTTCAGACACATAATATTGAATAGATGTGTGATCCTGGACAAATCATTTTATACCATTCCACCTTACCCCTTCCCCCCAAAAAAACCTCAAATAAACAAAGCAAATATACTATAAAAGTCAGAAGTGATTTCCAATTTGGCTGACTTTGAGATCCTGATGTTATTATATTCAGGGTACCTAGGACTGACACCTCTCAATTTTTGAGTAAAGGCACTAACATCCTTGGGGCAGCTAGGTGGCACAATGGATAGAACACCAGCCCTGGAGTCCTGAGGACCTGAGTTCAAATATGACTTCAGACACTTAATAATTACCAAGCTATGTGACCTTGGACAAGTCATGTAATCCCATTGTCCTATATTAAAAAAAACAGGTACTAACATCTTTGTGTATGGATACCAACAATCCATATTATAGTGGATTGAGCACCAGCTCTGAAGTTAGGAGGATCTGATTTCAAATCTGCCCTCAGACATTTGTTGCTTACTACCCTTGTGATATTTGGCAAACCACTTAGCTCTTATTGCTTTACATCCAGGGCCATCTCCAGTTGTCCTGATTCACATCTGGTCACTGGATCTAGATGGCTCTGGAGGAGAAAGTGAGGCTGGTGATTTAGCACAACATTCCCTCACTCAAATCCAATTCACTGTAGGCCATGGAATCATCTGCATGATGTAATGGTCTTCTTTGAGAACGAAGAACATCATCATCAACCTATATACTACCCTTGCTCTTCCTACTCTTTTTCTTGGGAGATTTGGGTAAGAATTGAAGAAATTTGAATCATAGAATTTAGAGAAAGAAAGATTTTTTAGTTTGACTAGTGTAGTATCCACAGCATGAAGCAACTTCAGGATTGAAATCTAGGCTTTTGGATTACAAATCCAAATCTTTATACCATTTCAGAATACCAATATATAATATGCCCAGTCAAAAGGTCAGAGTTCAATTTTTTACCTTTGTAATTTTAAAATACATAATTATTTCACTATGCTGAGTTTCAGGGGACCTCAAGAATCAGAGCACATATTGTTCAAATTCTAATTCTGAAGATTTCTGTGTCTCATTGGATATATCACTTAACCTGGGTTTTAATTTCCTCATCTGTGGAATGAGAGAAAGCTAGGATTCTATAAATGAGAGCAGGGCTTTTGCCATTTTCCTGGCATTCATCGTTACCTACCCTTGGCAAGTGAGACATGCCATTCCCTGGGCTAGTAGAAGTTTAATTACTTAGAAATTATATTAGAAGTTTTTAATCATCTCAGTGATATAAAAAAAGACCTACACAAGAGTGTAGGACTGAATTTGGAATAATAATAGTATTTACAAAAAGCTTTAAGGCTTACAAAGTACATTGGCACCGATTATTTCATTTGATCCTCATAACAAACCTATGAATTAGAGGATTTTTTATCTCCATTTTACAGATAAATAAAGTGAGCTTGAGATGGGCTAAATAACTTGCCTGGGGTCACACAGCATATGTTCAAGTCAGAATTTTAACTCAGGTCTTTTTGTCTCTGAGAGTGACACTTTATTCATTACTCTCCTAGTTGATTAATCTTAAAAAGAGCCTTCATTCCATAGTTTCTTCCAGTTTTCAAATGTAACATCCTGTTTTAATTTTTAGCTTATTTTAAACCTATGGATAATGTATGGATCCTCAAGATTCATGCAGTGTTTGAGTAGATGAGTACAAACTGGTGGGGTTAGCCACGTTTTTCTGTTGTAAGGAAGCTATTGTATTGATGATACTCCTTGCTATCTCCTTCACTAAAATAGCTCAGCTCTATTTCTCTCCAGTTCAGATAACTCCTCCTTTTATACACGTTTTTTTAGTGTATGACTGATTCCTTAACCAATGGGTTTGATAGATTCAGGATCTTTATAGACTATGTTCACACTGGTTCTGATTGATTGAATCTGTCAAAAAATGGTCTTAACTAACAAAAGTAATTACTTTTAAGTGGAGTAAAGATAATCAATAGAGCTCCATCCTCCAAGTAAATTTGAATATCAGTGGGT
The DNA here is from genome assembly GCF_037893015.1 of Macrotis lagotis. Classification (NCBI taxonomy): domain Eukaryota; kingdom Metazoa; phylum Chordata; class Mammalia; order Peramelemorphia; family Peramelidae; genus Macrotis; species Macrotis lagotis. The sequence goes on along the minus strand of NC_133658.1, from coordinate 406,844,588 downwards.
CATCAGACATCACAATGGCAATTTCTTTGAGTATCTCTGGTTCTTCACTACTCTCATTGCATGGGAACATAATTTAACATTAGACAGGAGATAGGTCCATCTGGAGTCAATATGGTGATATTTGTCATTCATTCTTGAAGAAGAGCATGACATCAGTGAAGTGATTCCATGATAAGTATGTGAATTGAATTTCAGTGAGAGCTATCTGGATCCAGCAGCCCTGGTGCAAGATAATCAGGGTTAATTGACTTGCCCAAGGTCATACAACTAGTAGGTATCAAGGATCACAGATTGGATATGAACTCCTATCTGCCTGACTCTGTCACCAATGCTCTATCTACTGTGCCACCTAACTACCTTATATAGTCAATATAGTTCTGAGGACACTGGAGTATTACTCTTTAAAATAGTTGAAAAAGTAAAAGATATAAATCTTCTTCTAGGAACAAGGACCTACTGTGTTCTCCAGGGATAACATATGGCTGGGAGTCATGAGGTCCTATATAGTCTCGAAAGCATTAAAATTGAGAATCACTCATAAGGGCAATGTGATGGTTCGTGGTGAGTGAAAATAAGAGGGTGTTATAAGAGAAACATATACTCAGAAAAAATGGGCTGATCACACAGCAAGAGCAATGGATAACTAATGGATATTCAAAGTCAAGAAAATGAGAAGCAAGTGTCCAGCATATCAGGAAAACTTCTCATGATGAGTTTATGGGAGGCCATATCAAATGTCACACAAAATGGATTGGCATGAATATGTTGAGTTCTGCAAACACATTTAAAGGGGTAACTAACTGCATCAATAAAATCCAAGTCCTGTTAGACTGTTAGAATACTGGAGATAGGGAGGAAGCTTCTAAATTTCTATGTACCTATACATTATTTGATATTGTTCATCCATACTATGGAGTCATTGTCTACACCGCCCCCTTAATTTCCTGACAATGAAATGGCACAGTTAGAGAGCTTCTTAAGGGGGAAACCCTGAAAGGAAAGTATGAAGCACTATATGTCAATTTACAAATTGACCTATCTCAAGTTGAAGAGAGAAATCAAGAACAGCCCTGTGATTTCATTGTTATAGGGAAGTCTCAAATGAGAAAATCTCCTTTGCCAAGAGGTTGATACAAGAGTTCTCTGTAATTTACAGTCTCAGAAAGTTGTCACAAATATTAAGAGATTAAATGTCTTGTTCAGGATCAGACAGCTAGTAGGTACCTGATCCTAGTGCTACTTCACTAAGTCTTCCTGGTTCCACAAGGTTGATTTTTTATCTGGCATGTTACACTGATTCTCTTAATCTAAGAAATGATAAGGAAATTGACAGATGCCAAAGAACTTCAAAGTTTAGCCAAGTCCCAAGCATAGAGTCTTTGGCAATGGAGAAGGATCTCCATGGGACATATTGTGGTTTACTTTACCTGGTAAGGGGGTGGCTAGGTGGCACAGTGGATAGAGCACTGGCCTTAGAATCAGGAATACCTGAGTTCAAATCTGGCCTCAGACACTTAATAATTACCTAGCTGGGTGGCTTTGGGCAAGCCCCTTAACCCCATTGCCTTGGAAAAAAAATCTAAAAAAAAACCTACTTCTTTTGGTAAAGGATATTAAAATTGAAGCATATAATCATTACATGTTTAAACACCTTTCTATACTTTTCGTTCTCTTCTTTCCTCCTCAAAAGATCAGGTAGAAGAAAAAGAGACTTACAATTTAGGATTCTTTCACAAGTTTGGCTCATCTTCTTTGACTATAAAGGTGCATTTTAATATTGAAATCATAAAAACTGGTTCATGTTGCCTGCTCTGGTGTCAGAGAAATTTGAACCATTAAGGAAAACCAAAGGGTGAGTCCAAGACAAAATGTGAAATGAATATATTCTTTTGTTGTTGATTTACTTGGTATTCATGGTAAATGTGCTTGTGGAAGGAAATCAGACAACTATCAGATAGAAACAAGAATAATACTTTTGGTTGACTTATCTTAGACTCAATTTTGAAAAACATAAATAGGTTAAAATGGCAACAAAAATTATGATTCAAATTGATGAACTGGGAAGTCAAGGTGTTTGAAAGGGGCATTGATATAAGCATTGATGTCACAGAATTAAGGCAAAGGATTAGGCAGAGAAATAAGATTTTAAACTTGAATTCAACAAGAAAAGAAGGAGAGTTGTCATGAGGATCATGTTGACAAATAGATGATAACAAACATCTAGACAGGGTTCGTAGGCAGGCTAAAGTAAGCTTTAACAGAGGTGAAGTTGATGAGTGATGGCAGAGAGAGGGACTGGAAATGGTAGTGTAAAGCAAGGATATTGCCAGTGCCTCTTGGTCACATGTATCTGGGGAGTGAGGGAAAGTGTGGGCCATACTGGAGGCAATCCAAAGACACTCTGTGTCTTCAGAAAAAAAAAAGTTAGAAGTCTATTACAGTTAGAAAACTAAAAGAGAAGAGTTATAGAGTAAAAAGAATCTTGTTAATAATAGATTACAAGTTTCAGGGATTTTGTGGAAATATAAACATATGATAGCAATTGGGAGGTGTGCTGTGACTGAAATAGAGAAAGATGAGACTCAGAAGATTTTAATTCTAAATTACTAAACTACAGGGAACCAGACGATAGAAATTTGCTAATCTTTGAACAAGGGAAGTACCCATATGGAGATTTTTTTTAAATTGTGGCCTAAATAGACCTTCAAGTTCAAATTAGAATTCTACTGTGCAGATATGTCTAATGGTAATGTTCACCCAGGTGGAATTCTTTCAGTTGATTGGAGTGGGGTACCTGATTGTTGATTACCTGACATATTTTGCAAACTGTATCTGTTTTGTCATTTATTCAGAAAGGAAGAGTTACAAATTAAAGAGCCTAGGAGTTCCCCATGATTTGATGATTCTATGTTATTTTAGTTTTTTTTTTTAATGGAATGATATGGAAAGAAGTAACTGAAAGAAAAAGAAAAAGCTAAAGATTCTGGAAGTAAACTTTCTATGTTTCTTAACTTAGCTAGAATCTCCTAGAATCTACAAAGGTATTGCTGCTGACTGTTGATATCTGTTTTTTCCCCCCAAGGTAAGTGGTTTTGGGATACTGCAAGCAGAAGAATAATAAGATACAGCAGAGTATAATAGAAAGAACCCTGGTTTTGAAATCTAGGGATATGAATTTAAATTGTCTCTGATGATACTTATGTAATGTCTCTGTGCCTCAGGTTTTTTTTTTATATATAAAATAAGGTCATTGTATTGGACTAGATGACTTCTGAGATGACTTCTATAATTTATGAACATAGCTTTAAATACATCTAATCAGTATCCTTTTCCCAAAATTATCTTGAGTAAAAGGATCCTAGGGCTGTGAACCATTTGATTCAGTCTCCTCATTTATAGAGGAGGAAATGTCCAAAATTACATGCATTAAAAGCTATGATAGAAGTAGAATCCAAGCCCATATGCTTTGACTTGTAGTCAACACTCCAGTAGACCATGTTGGACCCATAGTAATGATAATGATATTAAAATAGTAAAGGAGAGTTAAGGCAAACACCTCTATTGAAAATGGTGAGAATAAAGTAGCTAACATTTATATAGTTTTGAGGTTTATATAACACTTTATATATGAATGTATATACATATATGTTTATATATGTATATATACATATATATTTATGTATATATTCTTCCATTTGATCTTCAGAACAACTATGTGTGATATGTAATATTATTAGTAATATTATTTCCAATTTATGGTTGAAGAAATTGAGACTTAATGAGGTTAAGCATCTCATCCCAGGACATAAAACAAGTAACTATTTGAGGCACAACTTTTATGTGGTGACAAAAATAAAATAAAATAGAAACCAAGAAGATAGCTATAATTTGGGAATTTGCTAGTTAATGTATGGAATTTTAAATCATAAGAAATGACTAAAACAAAAAAGGGCAGATATGAACCAGAACAAAGTGAACAGAACTAAGAACATAATGTACACAATGATTACAACAAACTGACAAAAATAATAATAGTGAATGGACAAAACATAATTATAATGACCCAGTTTGAACATAAAGAAGGGCTGAAAACACGTATGACCCTGTCATTACAGAGGTGGATGACCTTGGGTTGCAAATACTGCATATGCATATTAGTGATCAATTAATTAATCAACAAATAGTTACTCTGTAATGGGCTAATGCCCATTCAATATCAATTAGTTATAGAAGTTAGGTTTTTTTCGTTTCTAAATATTTGTTAAAAGAAAAGATTCACTGGGTGATGGTAGGAAGAGGCATATTAGAAATGAATTTGATATGAAAATAGCATGAATAAAACTTTTTGAAGTGTCTTCTGTGGAATTTCAATATTCTCCGAGAGGACTTCCTAACTCTAGGTCTAGGACTCTATTTATTTATGATAGTCAAGTAGTATCGGTAAGTCAAGGCATCAGTGAACATTTTGTAGTCAAATTGAATTTTCATGGATGATTTATATTTGATTACTAATTAGGATAGTCCATTTGGTCTATAATAATTAACAGTACAATTTACAATTGAGGAAATGCTAAGGTGGAGGATGATGTCAGTATTCCCTACCAAGTCTAAGTTTATGAAAATGTTATAACAAAAATATCAGTTACTACAGGCCAACTTCACTTTGAAACTGGGGAAAACCTGAGATAATGCCTGTAAAGTGATTTGGAAATCTCAAAGTTCTAGGTAAATGTCAGTCATTATTGTCATGAAATACTGTGATAATAATAATTTATAATGTACTATCAAATTACAGTTACAAAATATTTTCCTTCCTAAAATAGCTATATGAGGCAGAAAGTGTAGCTATTTATTATCATTGCTATTTTACACATAAAGAAGTCTTACATAGGTTAAATGACTTTTTCAAGATCACATTATTAGTATATTGGGAGACTAAGATTAAATCCCAAACCTACTAATGTCTAATCTAGCATTCTGTTGCTGTTGTTGTTGTAGTCATTTCATTCATGTTCAACTCTTTGTGACCCCCTTTGGGGTTTTCTTGGCAAAGATGCTGGAGTGATTTGACATTTCCTTCATCAGCTCATTTTACAGATGAGGAAATGGAGGCAAACAGGGTAAAGTGACTTGCCTAGGTTCACATAGCTAATATTTATCTAAGGCCAGAATTGAACTCTTATTTTCTAACTCCAAGGCTGGCACTCAATCCACTGTTGCTACCTACCTCCCCTCCCCTCCACCTATTTATCTCATTCACTAAGGATCCAGTTGTCTAGAGGAACGTTTTTCCAATGGAGCCACAAAAATAGGATTCCAGAATTTGATCTGAATAATATTTTAGCTATCATTTCATATTCATTTATTTTTGCATATGGAAATTGAGATTCAGAGAGATCATATAAGTACTTTTAGTCAAGACTGGAACCCAGACCATCTGAATCTTTGGCAAGGATGAGAAAAGTAGGACATTTCCCTCTGGTACTCCAGTTCCAGGTAAAGAGCATATAAGAAGGGGCCTAATTGTGTCCAACATAAGAGAGACATCTTTCTTTTTTTCATTAAATTTATTTATTTAATTTACTTATTTATTCACCTATATACAAAGATAGTTTTCTACAATCATTTTTGGGGTAAGGTTTTGAGTTTTACATTTTTCTCCCTCTCTCGCTTCCCTCCTCCCTCCCCCTGACTAGAGAATTCTTTCTTAAATGATCCTTAGTTCTGGATCCCTTGAATTAAAACTCTTTCAGACTTAGTTCTGTTTTTGTCTGATCCCTCTGAGAAACAGGAAAGATGATATGCTGGAAAAAGCTTTTGTCTGAGAATTAAAAAGCCCAACTTCTTACACCCTATTTTGTGCCTAACTAGTTTCATGAGCTTAGACAAGTGATTTCACCTTTCTGAGCTTCAGCTGTTCGTTTTTTAATTTTTTTTTAAATGAGGACATTCAGAGGTCCCATTCAAGTCTAAAATTCTTTGATTTGACCCCAAGCACTAGGTCAGAAAGTCTCTTTTCATCCATCATTTAGTTTCTTGCTGACTGGGGTTTAGCCAATACAAATGAATATTTACAAGTAGCTTAATTTACATATGATACACAGAATGTGATGTCTTGTGTACATATATACATATATATGTATATGTATATATATATACATATACATATATATGTATATATATACATATATACATACATATATATATATATATACAGAAATGTTGCAAAATAGGTAGTCTTTACTAGAAAACTAAGGTAAAGACTTGAGAAACTTTCAGGTGATTTTAATCTGCATTGAGAGCTAGACTTGAAAGACCAGCTACAGACCTTGAAAGGGAGATTTTTGTCCTGGATTATCTAGAGGTTTATTTTGTTTCATTTTATGTTAAATCAACACAGAACCTATTTTAAATTGTGTTTCAGCCAAAATTTTTTTTGAAAAAGAAACAAAATACAATTATTTAAGATTGTTCAGTTTGTGAAATTTCATGTCTATGTATTTCCTGGAAAAGATATTTTTCTCCCTGAAAAATAAGCTCAAATACTTAATATCTAGATATTTGGGTTTAGGGTTTGATTTATTTTTCCTGTATTTTTAGTGAAGCTGCTTTCTTCCTTTCATTCCCATTAAGAAATGGAAAAAATTGGATCAAAGTACAGAATGTGTGCCTTTTAGATTTGTAGGTAATATGAAGCTAGGAAGACTAGCCAACAATTTGGATTTTGTTCAGTTCTGTTCAATGTATTGTGACCCCATTTTCTTGGCAATAATATTTAACTGGTTTGCCATTTCCTTCTCCAGTTATTTAACAGATGAAGAAACTTGAGACAAACAGGGTTAAGTGTCTTGCCCAAAGACATACAGTATTTATTGTGAGGCCAAATTTGAACTCAGGTCTTTTTTATTTCAGATTCAGTGTTCTTTCTACTGAATCAGCTAGCTGCCCAACAAGTTGGTAATGTAATCAGGATCCTGGAAGTCTCTCAGCAAGTTAAAATGAAGGACCAAATATGATAATTCAAGGGTAATAAAAAAGCAGTAGTTGTACACTTGAATCAAAAATCAATTAGCTTCATATGTATAAGATTAAGGAGTTTAGACTAGACAACATGCAAAAAGCAATATTTAAAGGATCTAATGAATTGTAAGGTTAGGATGAATCTATGCTTTGACATGATAGACAAAACCATAGCTTAGGTTATCTTCAGCTGCAGGGATGGAAGCATGGTGTCTAGAAGGAAAGATCTGCTATTTCTGTTGTACTCTGAACCACATGCAGAGTTCTGTGATCAGTTCTGATGTCACATTTTAGGAATGATAGAAACTAGCTGCCAAGCATCCACAGGATAAGGAAGACACTGGTGTGACCAATAAGTTGAAAGAATTGGGAGTGCTTCATCTGGAGGAGAGAAGAATTGGGAGAATATGATAATTGTGGTTTTTACATATGCAGGCCTTTCATGTGAAAGATACTTCTGCTTAGCTCCAGAAAGCAAAACAAAGAAGGGAAGTTAGAGAGACATAATTTGGCCAGATATATGGGGGAAATTTCTTAATAAATAAACATGTAGTAAATGCCTACTGTATCCTAGTTATTATACCAATTCCTGGAAATACAAAGAGAGGTAAAATACAGACCTTGCCCTCAAGGAGCACAGAATCCAAAAGGATGAGGGCTTTTTCTGGTAGATAATGTTAGTAAAGTCTATGATTTTGTGAATTGTACTGCATGCTCTCTAGATACATGGCACAATTTCTAACCTAGAATAACAATCAATGAGTCTTATTCTTTCTTCCCTGCTATGGAAAGGAGTCCATCTAAAAATATACCAAAGTCCAGTGACATTGCACAGTGTGGAAGCAGGAAATAAGGGGAGCACCCAGATCACAGCTATCTGTTTCTCAGTCATAGAGAGAGAATGGAAGCTAGAACTGATTAAGCTTAATCACAGCAAAATCTAGGGTTCAAATGATAACAGTCAAAGATATATCTTATGTTTTTGCCAAGTTCAAATTCTGTTCCCACTATGGAACAGTACCAAGTCTGAATTTCTAATAGCTTTTATCCTGTTCAAATCACATATTATATAAGATTATTTCATTCCCAGGGAAACATCAGAAAAAGAATTGTCTAGTTGGAAATGTGTGAAGTGCTAAAAAACTGTATGATATAATGGGAAGGGTACACAGTTTTGGCTAAGTGATATAGGCTGACATCCTATTTCTGCTGTTGAGGACCTGTATCACCTTGGGACTATCTCTTCACTTCCCTGAATCTCAGTACCCTCAATTGCAAATTAAGGTGATTGGACTGAATGGCCCCTGAAGTATTCCAGTTTTAAAAGTGTGATCCTATTATAAGCTTATGAACTAATAATATCATAGTACATATAAAAAGTAACATAGCCAGGTTTCAAATGTAATTACACAGAGACACACACAATTACATACTTGCTCACATGCATAATGCATAAGTTTCTATATATGTATATATATATACATATATACATATATATATATGTATATATGTATATATATATATACATACTGTTTTGTCACTAAAATGTTTCCAATAAAATGTATTTTGCCTTAACCATGAAGAGAGGCCAGGGAATATCTATATCTATATGTTTATATCTTTATCTATTTATCTTGTGTATTTCACTGTCCCACTCCACTCTTTGTGTCCCCATTGGAGATTTTCTTGGTAAATATAATTTGCTATTTAAAAAAGAAGTTTGCTATTTCTCCTCCAAATTATTTTACATATGAGGAAACTATGGCAAACAGGGTTAAGTGACTTGCCCATGGTCATATGGTTAATGTCTGAGGCTGGATTTGTAATCAAGGAGATAAATCTTCCCGACCCAGCTCCACCTAACCCATCTTAAGTATAAGATGTGCATATGTATATGCATAATATACATATACATAGATATACATATGCACACATGCCTATACATATATGTATATATAAATATATATTTTTATATATATATATATATACACACACACACACATATAATACATCTATGTGTTGGGTGTTGTATATGTATTAAATTAGGCAGAGAGCTCAACCATTAAGTGCTAGGAATTTTCCCAAGTGAGGCCTTGGAGCAATTGTGATTAAACTCAGAAATTTTCATCTAAAATAAACTCCCTAAAGTCAAAGTGGAGGAAACCAAGAGGACCTTAGAGACTGAAAAGCAACTAATAATTATATCAGAGTGCCACAAATGTCATTTAACCTCTACATCCCTCAGTTTTCTCATTTGGGATTGGGGGGCATGACTTCTAATCTGCTAGTTCTAAATCTTTGCTACTATGATCTTGAAAATGTGATGTCACATAAAGAGAGAGAGAGGCTAGATGGTGAACGTTATCAAGCGTATGATTTCATCATATTCTTATTCCAGAGCTTAGAAGAAACCTTTCAAATCATCTCATCCTATATTCTCATTTTATGGATGATGAAACTAGGCCCAAAGAGGTTAAGTGACTTTGCCAAAGTCATATAGCCATTAAATGGTAGAACAAATCATAAGGAGATTCTGGGCTTCCAAGTATATCCCTTTCCACTCTTCCCTGCTTCCTTGATCTGGGTTTCTCATTCACTAATGTTTCTATATAATTGAAATAAGATAGTGTCATACAAAAAAACCTTGAAATCTCTAGCAAGGTCTTTCAGGTTTCACTTAGATCAGACAAAACAATGAGTTTATATTTTTTTAAATCATTCATATAAGGGACTTATGCACTAATTGTGACTGAACTGGGCCAAAGTAAGACTAGTTCTCTCTACACCTCACTGCATCATGGATAAATGATTGTTTTGTCTTAGATGAGTTTTTTGTAATACAGTGATCTTAAACTACCAGTTACCTTGGAAGAAGCGCAGACATCCATGAAATGAATTTTTACTCTAATAATTAAAGGTTTTTCTATTAGGATAATTTTCTTCTACAGTGGAGGATATTCACTTTTTATTAATCAAGAGAGAAGAAACCATCCAAAATCTTACAAATCTACGTTATACATATATAACTCTTGTAAGCTCCATATTCTACCCCCAAATTTTTGTTTTGTGACAAAGGAGTGCTCTCTGTTGTTATGAGCTATTCTGGGACAGTGAGTCACTGTGAGGGCCACCCTCCCCTTCTGCTGTTCTAACCCTGTGCACCCATTCAGCTTTACCATTGTACATTTATTCTCTTTGGCAGAATTCCCGGCCCTTCTTGCCTGACCCAGCTTTGCTGAACTGGGTCAGGTGGTTCAGTTTGTGAAATGGATAAATTACCTTTGGGACAGCAGCTCCCTTGTAATTTTGGCCATGTGTACACTATGATAAACATTGGGTTGAGGAAGAGAGGGACAGCAAATAAAAAAATAAGCATCATCCCAATTCCCACAGAGGAAAGAATTACCAGAGATAGGTTTAGAATAACAACAAGATGATTTCAGGTTATAGATAAGGAGGAATTGTAACCATGAGAAATGTGAGACATTTGAAAGGTGTTAAGGAGTGTTGGTGGAAACTTTTAAGGAGTCAAGTCAATTTGGACTAGAAATAGGGGGATTCATATTTATTCATTCATTTTTCATTTATTAAGTATAATGTCCCAGGCATTGTTCTTGGAACTGTGCATTCAGAGAAAAATGAAATAGTCTCCACCTTCAGAAAGCTTATATTTTACTGTAAGGAAGTGATACTAATATAGAAAAGTATACTCAATGTATGTGCAATGTAGATATAGAATAATGTCCATTGGATAGGCACACTGGAAACTGGGGACACTGGATGGATTTCCTATGAAAGGTAGCATTTGATTTTAGTTAATTTTAATGGCATAAGACCAGGATGTAGAATCAGTATGGGGAACAACAAGCAAGACATTTTGGGGAAACCATAGAGTACATGGGATGGGGAGGAAGGTGTAATAAATTTGTAAAAACACACTAAAGCCAAATTAAGAAGAGTTAAAAATGCCAAACACAGGAATTTGTACTTTGTTCTAGAGATGATACAGAGCAAATGAATTCTCTTGAGCAAAGGACTAGCATGGTCAGGACCTTGTGCTTTTAGGAATATTAATTTGGCAGATGTGTAAAGAATGAATTGGAAAAGGGAGAGACTGGAAACAGAAAGATCAATTAAGAAACTATTGTAACAGTCCAGGGAAGAGAAAATGAGGTCTTGAAATAAGGTGGTGATTGTGTGAACAGAAAAGGAGAATTAATTTAAGAGATAATGTGCAGGCACAAGTGACAAGACAAGGAAGTTGATTAGACATGAAGAGTGAGGGAGAAAGAAAGAGTCCAGGTTGAGTATAAGGTTGTAACCCTGGCTGACTGGAATTATCATAGTTTCTTCAAGAGAAATAGTTAAGATAAGAAAAATGATGGTTTTTGGGGGAAAGGCAATGTTTAGGCAAGTTATATTGGAAATGTCTATAGTATATCCAGTTAGAGATTCCTAGATAGTTAACTGGTTGTTTATGCAAGCCTGGAGTTGAGGAGAAAGACTTTGCTCAGTTCATTTGTTCAGTCATTTCAGTAGTATTCAAATCTTTGTAATCCCATTTGGGTTTTTATTCTCAGAGACACTGGAGTGGTTTCTCATTTCCTGCTCCAACTCAGTTTTCAGATGATGAACTGAAGCAGACAAGGGTAAGTGACTTGTCCACTGTTACACAGCTAGTAGGTGCCTGAGGTCATATTTGAACTCATGAATTTAAATCTTCTGACTTAAGACCCAGCAGTCTATCCACTGGACTATCTAGCTGCTTGAGAAGAAAGACCAGGGTGGGATATTTTGATTTGGAAATTATAGTTTGATTTGTAAACACTGGTGAAGGCAATAAGAGAGCAGATAGAAAAAAAATAGAGAATAACAAAGAACCAAAGGTCATTTCAAATGAGTGGGACATGGATAATGATCCAAGAGGGAGAACTTAGAAGGAGTAGTCATTACCTGTGAGACAATGATTTCTCAAAACCATAGAAAAAGGAGAGTTTGCTCACTGGTATTTAGAAGTATTATCTGACCTATACAGTCTGTAATTTCAAAAAAAAAAAATAGAAAAAAGTGGTGCTAATGAAGAGAGGGAATATGATCTCTATATGCAGATGTGACTGAAAAATCAAGTGATGACTGTTGAAATTTCCACAGAACTATATTTTTAAAAGTTCACAAAGGGACCTTTTTTTTTTTTAACACATTTGGCAATTTCAAGTCATAGTAGTGTTTTTGCTAATAGTGAATAAGGTATGACATTGGAATTGGAGGTAGGAGCAAATCAAAGGTGGTAGCCTTAGATTCATTTCTCACCCCCTGGCAGGAGAAAATATGTGATGGCATGGAACTGGGGGTGAAGCTGAACAAAATCTGAACTATCATCCAGATGTTTTCTTTTATGGGGATACTAACTGTCATGAAGTTCTAACATGAACCTAGGGTTTTGTTTTTTGTTGTTTGTTTTTAACTTTCACCCAGATGTTTACTGCTGTGCAATCATGACCTGGTTTCCAGCTCTCAGGAAAACCTTGTAAGGACACTTGTCTTAGTCAAGAATGTTGCTTCAAGTTTTTTTTTTTATTAGGAGTGCATCACTTGAATAAATCACAAAATCAAGAGCTTCAGAATTGGAAAGTGTATTAGAGACAGATCAGCCTATCCAGTCCTTAGTAGGGTATTTCAACCCAGAAAAGAGAAATGACTTGTCTATCCATGGACCTTTAGTTTGTAAGAGAAAATCCCACAACCTCTGGAGCTCAAATGTAGATTCTTCTTAGCATATCATTCTCTCTTGTTGTGTGATTGTTTTAGCTTAGGGGTACAACAACCATTAATATTATCATCATAAAAATTTTCAGTTACCTAGGTTCATCTGAAATGTTGTTATCCTAGAGCAAAAAGAAATGAACTTAATATTATTCAAAATCTCTTTCTCTGCTCTCTAGACCAATCTCTGTCATCCACAGAAAGAAGATGTTTGTTTTCCTGTTTGTAGCAAGAAGGAGAGACAGTAATCTATCTAGAGTGCTAAACTGAGTGAAACTCTTGGTTCTGATTCTGCCTCTCACAAAATGTGATGCAATGACAGTCAAGTCACTTACCCTCTCTGAGTTACTGAATATAGGGAATTCATGTAAAGAAATTGTGTTGCCATTCCACCTTCCTTGCAATTCACCTGCTTCCATTACACAAACAGAAGGGAAGATGTCTCCAGAATCCACTTTTCACAGATAAATGGAGTCAATTCTACCTTCCCTGGTGTCTCGCAGGCAATTTTTTTAGAAACCACATAAGTTGAAGTGGCACTCTCTTAAATGATAAATGAGGATTTAGAAAATTGTCCACTGTCACTGTAAACTGTAGCTTGATGGGCAAGCTAAGGAATTAAATTTCTCTGCAGCTAGAGCTAACACCTTGACCTTTCTTCTCACATTATGTTGAATTATTCCCTCCTCTGCATGGTCCCTCTGAAATTTTCAGATCTACCTATTTAGTGGGATGAGTTCCACCTTTTTTGTGTTTTGCTTTTTTTTCCCTCCCAGCATTTTCTTATGCCACTGAACTGCATCATGTGTTAATAAGCTTTTTACTGTGCTAAATTGCTTTGTTTCTGTAGCTGATTTGAAGGCAAAAAGGCCCTGGAGGGTGAAGGGGAAAAAAAGGAAACATTCTCAAGTAATTAGCATGATTAGAGCAACTGAAAACACTCCATTCCTAAAACTGCAGTATTTTCTCAAGAGATTTTCACTATACAGTAGTCAACCTGGCTCTAATATCAACATTTTCCTAGCAAGTAGTGACTAGTAATCTTTCATTATCGTGTGGAATGAGATGTATTCAATAGAAATTCAAAAATTCATTTACATGACCAGCCCTAGGCTGACTTTAGGCCTCTCTTATTGGGTCCCAGGAATGTCATATGCCTTTATGCCATGAGCCTCAGATTTAACAGTAAATCTAATGAGTCTGAAACACTTGGCTAGAAATGAATATGATGATAAATAGGTGAGAATCTATTCATTACAAGAGAAGAGCACAGCTCTTTGATCAAAGGAGCCAAAGTAGTAAATGTGACAGTTATAGGAAATGGAAAATGGTTACAAATGAGGGGACATGTTTACCCTGTGCATGGATGAGTTGCAGGATGGGATGTGTCCTTCTAGGCTTTTGACTAGTGGTCTCCTAATTCATATCAGATAGGGAAGTGGACATCTTCAGTCCCTTTTCAGCATCATCTCAAAAATGGCAGCCAAAAAAGCCAGTATGATAGTATGACAGGAACCCCAAAACATAGAAGACACTAGTTATTTTGCACAAAAGAAAATCAGATGATGGTAGTGGTAGTAGTTACAGCAACATCATTAACAGCATTATCATGTAGGTGTTTACAAAACAGTCTGAAACAATTCTGTTTAACAGAAAGAAGTATTTCTATCCTATTTTTACCCATGAGGAAACTGGAGTTTAGAAAAGTATCCATGGTCCTACAACTTATATCTGTTGGAACTTGGGCTTGAAACTAGGTCACCTGACTCTAAGACCACTGCTTCTTAAAAAAATTTTTTTTGATCCAACCTATGATTTTATTGATATAGGAAACTCCCTAATGGGAAAATTCCTCTACCTGTTTATATCAACAACTGGTCTGCAATTTATCATCTTAGAGAATTTTCTGTGGCACTGACAGATGAGGTGACTTGTCCAAAGTTATCAGTTACTATTTGTCACAGACTGGATTTTACCCTCAATCCTCCTGATTCTTAGGCAGGCTTTCTAATTAATGTGCTATGCTGTCTCTCTTATCAGTCTATAAATAACAATACAGACTAGTGATTAAATGCAAAGATTATAAACAGGATTTGAGTATTTGAAGGAAGGTATCACATTTTTTTAATATTTTATAAATCCAAATTTTAGATGATTTTATACCCTTTTGACAGGTGTGAATAGAAAAACTGTGATAAAATGGATAAATCCATGGTATTGGCAAGAAAATTCATCTAATAGCAAAGTAAATAATCTTAGTCTCTTGCTTCTACAGAGCTGAATAACTATTGACATTTTCTCTGAGTCAAATAGTGTTCCAGATAGTTTGGATATGTACTAAGGAAGAAAGAGGGTCAGATGGCAATGTGTAGGATCTCACATATTTTTTTTTTTGCTTTTTATTTATTTATTTTTGAATTTTACAATTTTCCTTCCCCCACACCCCACAGAAGGCAGTCTGAAAGTCTTTACATTATTTCCATGCTATAAATTGATCTAAATTGAATGTGTTGAGAGAGAAATCATATCCTTAAGGAAAAAAAATTAAATATAAGAGATAGTAAAATTATATAATAAGGTAATTTTTTTAATTAATGGTAATAATCTTTGGTCTTTGTCCAAACTCCACAATTCTTTCTCTGGAAACAGATGGTATTCTCCATCACAGATACCCCAAAATTATCCCTGATTGTTGCATTGATGGAATGAGCAAGTCCATTAAGATTGATCATCAACCTCATGTTGCTATTATGGTATACAATGTTCTTATGGTTTTGCTTATCTCACTCAGCATCAGTTAATTAAAATCATTCCAGGCTTCTCTGAATTTCCATACCTCCTGGTTTCTAATAGAACAATAGTGTTCCATACTGTACATATATCACATTTAGTTCAGTCATTCCCCAACTGATGGACATTCACTCCATTTCCAATTCTTTGCCACCACAAATAGAGCCACTATGAATATTTTTGTACAAGAGATGTTTTTACCCTTTTTCATGATCTCTTTAGGGTTTAGATCCAGTAGTGGTATTTCTGGATCAAAGGTATGCACATTTTTATTGCCCTTTGGGTGTTAAGTCCAAATTGCTCTCCAGAAAGGTTGGATGAGTTCCACCAACAATGTATTAGTGTCCCACTCACATACTTTTTAAAGGAAACTTTACCTTTTAGGCATCTTTAAAGAATATTAAATGACTGTGCTCTAATTAAAAGTTTTGAAAGGGATAAATTAGCAAGAAGAATATATGGAATAACTAATAGAAGAAATATTTCTAGGTCTTAGAAAAGATTTAGTTTGAGATTAGTAGAGGACCTCACCTCTTTATGGTAATCGTACCTTATAACATTCTTATAGTTAACTATTGATGAATATCCATTATAATGCACAGCAGCCTACTAAATCATGTAATTCTTTAACAGCTATTTTCTTACATTTATCATATGGCTATACTTCTAAATAAAGTTGCCATTTTTCAATGTACTGAAATTACTCATGAAGATCTAAGTTCAAATTCTGACATTGACTTTCTAGCTCTTTGTTCTTTTTTGCTTGTTTGTTTTTTAGTTATTGCAAGGCAATGGGATTAAGTGGCTTGCCCAAGGCCACACAGCTAGGTAATTATTAAATGTCTGAGACCAGATTTGAACTCAAGTACTCCTGCCTCCAGGGTCAGTGCTCTGTCTACTGCACCACCTAGCTGCCCCTAGCTCTTTGTTCTTCTGTTAATCTCTCATAATTTACTCAAACTGTAAAGTGAATATAATAATAGTATCTAACTCAGTGAATTCAGTAAAATTATATGCATGGAACTCTCTATAAACCTTGTCAACCACTTCTCTTCCTTCTCATCCTCATGACCATCTTCATCAATGGGAGTAATATTAGCAGTATTTGTTGTATAGTCCTGTATAATAAATATTTTTAAACACATGTCAAAATAATGGTAATGGAAGCATTTTAAAGTACATCTAATACTGAGAATAAAAAAAAATCACTAATTCCCCAGAAAAGTATGTGAAATATATGTTTGACATTTTATCTTAGCTCTAGGGATTATTTTGTTTTTTAGGTTGCAAGGCAATGGGGTATTCTGACTTGCCCAAAGCCACACAGCTAGGTAATTATTAAGCTTCTAAGGCGAATTTGAACTCAGGTCCTCCTGACTCCAGGGCACCACCTAGCTGCCCCTCTAGGGATGATATTAAGAAATATCTTGGTTTTAGCTAGTTAGCTCCACTTGCATACATACACATATGTGTGGACACATATGCACACACACATATATATTTGTTCAATCATCTTGAATAGTGTTCAAGTCATCATGATCCTATTTCAAGTTTTCTTGGCAGAAATATTGGAATATTTACTTTTTTTTCCAAGTCATTTAATGATAAGAAAATGAGAAAAATAGGGTTGAAGGACTTGTCCAGTGTCTTAGATATAGTGAATGTCTGAGTAGAGATTTGAAATCTTCTGGATGTGTATCCAATAGAAAGAAGTTGTCAAAAGTGAAGTGTTAAAAGCACAGGCAAATATAGAATGGTGGTGCAAAAAAAAAAAAAAACCAAACAACAAAACATGTGATTTGGTTTAAAGTAGAAGGACCTTAGTGATTCATGAGAGAATAATTTCATTAGAGTAATGGAAGCAGAAACCAGATTGCAAGAGGCAATGAGCTAGGGAGGAAGTGGGGGAATGGGACTTATATAAGCTTTTCAAGAAATTTGTCAGTGACAAGACTCACAAAATTGATTATAATTGCTAAAACAATGATTCTATTACTAATACTCTACATGAAGAATTCATTAAAAGGGAAATGAAAACTTCTCCATACAAAACATTTTCACGGCTATTCTATTTGCATTAGGAAAAAAAAACACTTTGTCTAACAGTTAGAAAATAGGTGAATATATTATGCTCTCATAGCATAATAGAACATTGAGATTCCATAAAAATATAAATATGAAGCATAAATAAAATCCCATAAAAGGTGATAAATTATGAAATCAGTAGAATCCAAACTGTATATCTACTCACTTGCAACAATCTGAAAAAGGAAAAAAAAACACTCTTGCATTGTGAGTAGGTCTATGAATTAAAATAATCATTCTGGAAAGCAATTTGAAATCGTGAAAGCAAAATTACTAAAATGTCCATACTCAAAGATACAAATACTTCAAGATGTCATTGATAAAAGGAAGACTCTGCATACATCAAAATATTTATAGCAGAATTTTTTTTTTGATACCAAAGAAATGGAAACAAAGTGGATGCCTACTGATGGGGTGGGGTTAGCCAAACAAATTGTGGTACATGATTGTAATAGAAGATATTTGTGTTACAAGAAATGATCATCATGATAAATGTAGGGAAGAACATAAAGTCTTTCATTAATTGATAAAAAGTTATTTTACTAAGGAAAACTAAGAAAAAAGAATTTACATAATGATTAAAATAGTGTAAATGGAAAGAACAATCACAAACATGAGAAAATGAACTTGAAGTATGAAGGAAAGGCTTAAACTTATCTTTTCTCCTTTACCTGCTCCTTTGCAGAGATGTATGCAGGTTTGAAATTTGCATATAATGTCAAATTTTTTAAATTAGCTCAATTAGTCTTAAATTAGTTTAATTGGTTTTGCTGTTGTTTTTCCTTGAAAAAAATCTTTTGCTATGAAAAGTCATTCTTTGAGAGTAAATGAGGAAGGGTTTATTAGAAAATGCAGGTGATTTAAAAACAGAACTTTTAAAAATCTGTTATTCAAAAGAAAAGAAAGTTTTTTAGTGTAAAGGAGGAAATAGGTTTGACAATAACTGGATAGGGTGAAAGTTAAAGAAATGCTTTTGTTTGTTGGGTTTTTTAGTTTTAGGTAAACTGGGACATTTGTATGGGCAGATAGGAAAAAAACTATTCTAGTGAAGTTAAAAGGAGATACAGGAAATCTATTGAATGACTGTTGGAAGTCAGGTCCTGGAGAAAGTCAAAAGGGAAAGACTAATGTATAGAGAGATTTGGCTTAGTTGAAAGTGGTGATACCTCTTTTGTCTAGTATTGTTGGACATAGTGTCAGGAAGGACCTAAGTTAAAATTATACTTATGGCATTCATAAACTGTATTATCATAGGCATCCTTCTTAATTCCCCTGACTTCATTTTCCTCATCTTTAAACTTGGGATAATAATCATAATGCATACCTAATCAGGTTGTTGCAAGGATAAAATTAAATAATGCATGTTATGCACAAAAAATATCATGTAAATGCAAACTATTATTATTGTTGTT
The DNA here is from genome assembly GCF_037893015.1 of Macrotis lagotis. Lineage (NCBI taxonomy): Eukaryota > Metazoa > Chordata > Mammalia > Peramelemorphia > Peramelidae > Macrotis > Macrotis lagotis. The sequence goes on along the minus strand of NC_133658.1, from coordinate 406,825,518 downwards.
GTTGTTAATTTATTCTTACCTTTTATGTCATAGTTCAGAAGAAACAAATCCCTACAAGTTGCTAGCTTGTTATTTTTTTATGTTTAATATTCAATAGACTATTTTGAAAGTGTATAAAATTATTGGTTATTAACAAAATGAAAATGTTGGGAAGCAACTTTATCTTCTGTTAAAGATACTCATTGAAAATACTTTTGGTACAATTCCAGTAGTAAAGAGGAGAGTGGGAATAATATACTTCTTTCTGTTTCCACATGGTTCTTATTTTTTCTGCAAGTTACAGTTTATTTTTCCTTTCATGTAGTTTAAAGGTTATGATTATTCAATGTGGCAATATATATTAAAATACTGTTCTTAAAATTTTACAGGTTAGTGTTATGTCCAGATGATTTTGGTCAGTAGTCTTGTTCATGATTATGCCCTGGTTCTAATTCTCTATCATTGTTGCAATCTTAAGTTTTGAATGGAGAAAGGGCTTTGTTAGATCATAAAGGATAGTGAACTTTTGATATATAATTTAAACCATAGGAAAGATGCATAAGGTGGGTAATAATGTTGAGATGTTTTAAGGAGTAGATAAGAGAAACTGAGACATTTCATCTCCTATGGACTTAGTTATTTTGTTTTTGTTTTTGTTTTGTTTTTGTTTTATTTTGTTTTGCAAGGCAAACAGGGTTAAGTGGCTTGCCCAAGGCCACACAGCTAGGTAATTATTAAGTGTCTGAGAACTGATTTGAACCCAGGTACTCCTGACTTCCAGGGCCAGTGCTTTATCCACTATGCCACCTAGCTGCCCCTGGACTTAGTTTTTGTTTTAGTTTTATTTTTAGTTTATTTAGAGTCTTGTTACAAGTGTGGGAGCTAATTATATGCTTGAAAAACAGAAGAGTCCTAGAATCCCAGTACTGTAATTGCTCAAAGAGGTCATTTTGTTCAATCCTATATATGATAAATCCAATAGGTGGTCATTCAGTCTTTGAGGAATCTGCTATCTACTGAGGCAGACAATTCCACTTTTGTATGGTTTAAATTATTAGAAAGTTCCCTACATAACATCAAGTCTGTTTTATTTTTTTATATCTTCTAACTTTTTTTCTCCTGGTTCTATTCTCTAGGGCTAATTAGAGCAAGTCTAATTCCTCCTACTCCATACAATTAATAATATTTAATTTTTTCTAATTACATTTCTAATTAAATATAGTTTTCAACTTTCATTTTTAATAAGATTTTCACTTCTCTCTTTCTCCCATTCTTTTTTTTTAGGTTTTTTTTGCAAGGCAAATGGGGTTAAGTGGCTTGCCCAAGGCCACACAGCTAAGTAATTATTAAGTGTCTGAGACCGGATTTGAACCCAGGTACACCTGACTCCAGGGCTGGTGTTTTAGCCACTGTGCCACCTAGCTGCCCCATCTTTCTCTCATTCTTGAGTGAATTTGTGGTAGATGGAAGCAACTCAGCATTCTGACTTTGTCAAATTATTTTTGGTAGTTCTGGAATAGAAATAAAGAAATTGAATGGTAGTCACCCAGTCATTAATAGCAATTTAAGGACTTTGCGAAGCTTTTACACTGACACATGCATACACACACACACACACACACACACACAATTTTAAATTGGATTAAATTGGATTAAACAATTTTAAAACATACAAGGCAAGTTTCAGCCTCTAAAAAAAATTTGAAATATTAGGGTATGGGGGGAAAAAAGAGGCAAAAAAAAAGACCAGAGAAGACACCAAAACCTTGGTTATGATGGTCTTCTGGCCTCAGCAGAAGGAAAAAAGATAATCATTAATAGTCCTTTGGAGAGAGTGTCCTTCGATTACAAATATTAAGCTTGACTAAGCTCTTCATCAGTCCAAGCTGGTGTGAGGTATCTATTTCACAGACAAGTGATTTCAGAGAAGTTTACTGAGGCATTTAAAAGGTTTTATTGGGCAGGGGTTCAGGTGTATCTGGTTAATTTTTTCATTTGTGATTTATAGAGTGATAAACTCTTAAATACTGACTCCTAGAGGCTCAACTACACTAAATAATGCATATAAAAATCTCCTTTCTACTACCCTAGACTATTACACTGGTCTTCTAAACTTGCTCCTCCTTCCAAATCACTCTCCATACCATTGACAAATTCTACCTTCCTATATCAATATCCCATGCAATCTATTCTCAGGCCATTTTCAGTTTTATTATTGTAATTCATGAAGATTTTGCAAAGCAGCCAAGTTCAAACTTAGCTAATCTCATTCAATCCTTAAGATTAGATTTTTGAACAAGGTACCACAAGCAATACCCAAGGAACCTCATTGTAATGTGAGAGTGAACCTTGAAATTCTTAAAGGCTTTGCAAGTCTAGCAGAAACTACCAAGTTTAGAGATGCTTAAGTATAGATCTGTTAACTATCAGTATAGTGGCCACAAGATGGAAGGAACACTAGACTAGCAGTCAGGACATCTAAATTTGAGTCCCAGTTCTGTCATTTGCTGTATTTTTGGGGCAAATTGATTTAAACAAAATGATTTCAAAGACCCCTTCTAACCCTTGAGAATTTATTTTCTAGAGAGAAAAAGGGCTTATGTATATGTAGGTGGCTTCCATATCAGTCTTGTGTCTTTCATTTCTTTTTCCTTATTATAGTGAGTGGGAAGATATTAATATATGTTTATACTGAGGCATTTTTGAAAATTATGCTATTTTAGAACCAACTTAAGTTCTACTAGTTTGGAGAAAACAAACGGAGAAAAAACCCCCATGAAATAATGTATAAATTCCTTAACTTGGCATCCAAAGTCACCACAAACTGACCACACCTTACCTTTCTAGAATGACCTGTACTTTATCCCAAGCTTGTAATGCCATTTCCCCTTTAATTTCTGCTGATATCATTTAAGGCAAGATGCAGTTGTTAGGGCAGCTAGGTGGTGCAGTGGATAGAGAATGGACTCTGAAGTCAGGAGTATCTGAATTCAAATTCTGCCTCAGACACTTAATAGTTGTCTAGCTATGTGACCTTGGGCAAGTCACTTAACCCCATTGCCTTAAATAAATAAAAAACAAATAAACCAAAAAAAAAGACTCAATTGTTGTCTCCTTTATTAAATTTTTCATCATCTTCTTGGTCACCAATTACCTATTACCATCAGATTTTACACAGAACTTTACTTTCCCTTTCTTGTACACCCCTATAAAATTTTGTTTTAGAAGTATTTGTGGATATGCTGTGGATATGCTCAAATATAAAGCCCAATGAAGGCAAGGAACTTTCATTTAGTTTATCCCTCAATATGAAGCGATTTTGCAACAATCTACTCTAGTTATCTAGTCACTTCTAAATCAGTCAATAATCATTTCTCAAGTACCTACCGTGTACTAGATATTATGCTAAGCACTGGGAATACAAAATAGGAAAAGGAAAGGTGTTTCCTGTACTCAAGGAGATTACAATGAGAGAAGACAATATACAAAAGCAAGCTAAAATGGGGAAAGGGAGGAAAAATACTTTAATTGGAGGCTTTAGGAAGAGTTCTTTGTTCTACCCATTCAAAGTGCAAAGGTTATTGAGGGCAGTGATGAGGTGTGAGTATGAAAACTGATGCATTCTCACAGGTAGATGAGTTTCTGGATAAGGTTTCTGGGGTCATGATGAGATCTAGGTCCAAGAAGTACAGCTAGATAGGAATAAAATATTTTACACACTTGATTTGAATGAGAATCTTATCTAATATGCCCAATAAATGCAAAAAAAAGATGAGAGATATTAATATCTATAGATGTAAACACATATGCACACATATGCAGGTATGTATAAACATACACACACACACACACACATACATACTTTGTTCCACATCATTGGGGGTAGCCTTGTAAATTCTTTGATATCTTACTACCCCAGGAGAGATAGGATCTGAGACCTTTTGAAATTCTGACTGACGGAAAGAAAAAAAACAGCTTAGGATCATATATTTAGAACTGTGAGGGATTTTAAAAGTTACTAGTCCAACCCCTGTAAATGAGGCCCAAGGAGGCATATGACTTGTCCATTTACCCAAGGTCACAGACAGAATTGAATCTCAATTTCACTGCAAAGTTAGCTCTCTTTTCATTTGTAATTCCTCCCTCTCTCTTCACAATTGCATTTCTTCCTTAGTTTCCTTCCTCCCTTTCTTTTCTCCCTCCCTCCCTCCTTTTCTCCCTCCCTCCCTCCCTCCTTTCCTCTCTTCCTCCCTCCCTTCCTTCCCTCCCTCCCTCCCCTTTTTTGTTTAATACCCTTATTCCTTCTCTTATTTAATGTTTTTATTATTATTATTATTATTATTATTATTATTATTATTATTATTATTATTAGAACAAGTGCTTAATTATAATAGAGTTATGTTCACTATACCTGAAAAGAGCCTCTTAATGTATTCAAGGTAAACTCTTACTGAAAAATACAGTGTACTGAATTAAGGTGTTTATCATTGATTACTGAAGCAAATGGTCAGGAACATTTAACCTTTAACTGAGCTATTTTATATTTTACAAAGATTTGAGTAGGCGTATAAACAGCCTGTGACTATTTAGTGTCATTAAATTAAAAAAAAATAAAAGTTCTGCTTATTGCTCTTGGGTCCCCTTTGATTGCTGGGTACCAGACTGCACTATAGACATCCCGTTTGTTGGGTTCCAGCCCGGATAACAGCGAGAGGTGTGCACTGGCGGCACCTTGTGGCCAGAGAGGGGAACTGCGATGCGATCGGCCGGGGCCGGGGAGGCGCGGCTGGAAGGAGGACTGAGCTGTCCCAGTCAGGACCAGTCCCTTTGATGGGGGCAAGAGAACTGTGGCGAGGCATTCAGCGGCTGCCTAGTCCTCCTTCCCGCAGTGACTTTGAAAACATAAAGCAAAAAACTGATTCCGAGTGATCCAGCCTGGATCGCTACACTGGCCAGCAGGGTTGGCTGGCCCTAGGGGAAAATGGGAAGGAGGGAGTATCTGTTTTCAATGCTTCCAACCCTGACCGTTTCTCTTTTGAATGTCCTTTATCTCTTTCACTTCATTTGTTGCTTAGATTTCTCTTTCTTACAAAATAAAAATAGAGTTTGGAATGCAGTTGCCTTATTAAAGTTTGCCTTATTAAATCTACATGACCTGTTTCATTCTCACTTCTTGTAAAATATTTGTGGTCTCTATGGGTCTTAATGTTTCATAAAACTTTCAAATGTCTGATCTTTAGAGGTGCCCCTCAGGGATTCCAGGTGCGTAGTATCCTGGCTGACCAGTAGCCCAACTTCTTCATTCCCCATAGCATCTGCTGTGATTGTTCTTTTATGGCACTGCCCTATATTCTCCTATTTAAATAGCCTCCATCCCCACTTAAACTTTCCCATCTATGTCGCCTGTTTCAGGGGAACTTGAGAAATTAATGAAAGCTATTATGATTGTAAATTTTAAAATTGGAAGGAAACTCAGAGGTCAACCAGTCCAACCTTTCTCAATTACACAATGAGGAAAGTGAGGCAAAGAAATGTTAAAGGAACCTAACTAAAGTCACATAGGAAGTACATTACATGGATGGGATTTGAACACCAGTTCTCTGACTTCAAATCTAGAACCCTTTGTATTTTTACATCACTTTGTCTTCCAAAATGAAGGGTGGGAAAAAGTATATTGAACTAAGAGTTAGGAAAATGTTTCCAATGAGAGTCCAGACTCTTTCACTAACTAGAAAATGACCTTGAAAGAGTCACTTAACTTACTAGAACTTCAGTTTCTTTGTCTGTTAAATTGAGATAATAATGTGAGGATTACCTGAGATAGGAAATAGTAAAGTGTTTGAAAACTATAAAACTAACTAGTCATTTATAATATTATTGTTGCTAATTATTTTACATACTGCTTGTATTTATTTCTACATTTTTACCTTTCATGGTTTGATAAAAATTCAAATGATTGTATTTCATTCAGCTCCCAGTTTCTGTGGACTGATTTTCTTTTTTTAAATAGCTACACTGTTTTCAAGTTCTGACCAGGTTACAAGGGGAAAGCTGGGAATCTTCTCAATTTTATTGCCTAATATTGGACTACCATGATCTACTTCTTTAATATGAGTAATTCATAATAATAATTATATATAATGCCTTTTTCCTTAAGTCTAGATCTATGATTTCATTGATGTAAAGAACTACAATGAAAACTCTATTGATCCAGATTAGCAATTAATCTATAACTTATTTAAAGATTTGCCTGGGGCAATGAGAGATAATATGACCTTCCTCTTGAAGCAATCCATCAGAAACAAGTTTTCAACTCAGGTCTTCCTGTCTTTATAAATGATTTTCTAAGCACTCTGCCTTTCAGTTTCTTTTTCATAATAATATTTTATATATTTGAATAAATTTTATGCTTAGCAAAGAATGTCCCAAATAAATAAATCCATTTTTATTGATCTACAGAGACTGAGAAAAGATTCTTCCCCAGCTGACCTCATGGGTTGTTTTTATAGTTGGTGACATATGAAAATAGACTATGGCCTTTAAAGATGCTTTTACATGGTCCTTTTAATGTCACTTCTGTGTTACTGGACAGAATATTTGGAATATTTCAGGAAAAGAAAAGGAAGAGACACTGGATGAGATCAGTAACACGTCTTCCTCACCTACATAACCCTTCTTCTCATGTTCTCTAGGCTGAAGAATAAGCTCTATCTTGATAAGATTCATACAATTCAAGTGGAACAGTTTTCCTGTTGAAATGTCTCCTGTGCAGTGGTCAGAAATGGAAGAGTTAATTGACGGTTTTACTTTGTTGGAAGAGCCAGCTTTCATTTCACATTAATTTTCTGCATTCTCTGTGCCAATTTGCGACAGCTTGTTTTGCAGCCCCACATTTGTTTAAAGCTCCCTAACAGACTGATTCATTTTTTTTCTCATGCTGTTTTTTAACTTAGAGGAACATGACTTTGCACGTGGTCAGGAACCCAGATAAGCCTCCCTCTGGAGACAGTGATTGGCAGCTACCCCTGTTGTGCAGATGTGAAACTAGGAAAGCTAATTTTCCAATCTGACTTTCTAGTTTCTATTACTATCTGTCATTTCACACTGGCGCTCATTACAGCCATCTTCTTGCCAGATGGAAATCTGCCTACTCACAGGGTGTCTATTTTCTGCCACTCATGTATCATGACAATGTCAGACAATATGTCAGTAAACTCCCTTCGATATCCTTTTTGCACTGGATAGATTGGTGACATTATGTAAAATCCTTGACATTGGTAGGCAACTACTTTCATGTAATTGATAAGGAAGGGGAGGGAAGGGTCAGGAAGTCCTCCATTCTTGAGACAAGTTGCCCATAATATGAGAAGAGATAGATGCTCTTGGTTACATGAATGAATCATCTCATGACTACAGCTGCTGTCTGGGAAGTCAAAAGGAAAAATGAATGATCCAAAAGGACCAAGAGGTTGATATATGCACCACTGATGTAAATGAGTACTTTCCTTGGATGGGGAGCTATATGGATATATGGGGGTCACATCTGAAATCTTGGCTCAGTTTACTCCATGAAAAAAAATCAAGAACTGAGACAATCATGGGTCATGGTTGAAAGAATACTGATTTCTGGATCAGAAAACCCAAGTTCAATATCAAATTCCATTTGGTAACCAGATGTATTACTTTTGTCAAATCATTTTACCTCTCAGACTTAGTTTCCTTGTGTGTAAAATCTGAATATAATAGTAATTACCATACAGGTAGTTGTGAGGAATTTGTCTTGTTTACCGAAATGTTCTATGAAAAGATGAGTTATTAACATTATTATTTTTTAACCAAGGTTAAAGTGTGTTTTTTTATGGGTTTCTGTTATCTTTCTACTTAATTGCCTTACTTGATCATTTTCTTTTTTCATTTATAGAAGTTATTCCAAAAACAAAAACCATGAACAGCAGGAAAATTTCAAGTCACTAAAATATCCATAGCCTATAAATAACCAAATTTAACTTTACATTGAAACTTTTCTGATCCCTCAAGTTGTTGGTCTTCCCTTTCTTCTCCAATTGTCTTTTATTTCTTTATATATTCATGTTTGGGCAATAGGATGTAAGCTCTTTAAGAAGAGAAATGAATTTTTTTTTGTTTTTATACCCCAGCAATGACCACATTCTTTCCCACATAGAAAAAAATTAATACTCAAATGGTTCTGTAACCTCATCAATCCAATAGTTACTATCAAAAACGAATATTACAATACAATCCATTCATGAATGTATACTGGGACACTCTTGCCTGTTCCCTCCCTTATGTTTGTCAACAGGATGTGCTAAAAGTCTTCCTAGATGTCTCCTGACTATGAATAGATATAAGTAGAGCACTCAGGTTGTATATATTTCTTATTTCTTGCTAAGTGAATGACACTTCTCTTCCTAACATAAAATTCTTTTATGAGGTCTTATACTCCAATTCTTCTTCATAGCCTCTGCATTGTCTTCTGTATGATGCTAATTTTCAGAAGCATTTGCATTTCACTTATAGAAATTTTTTATTTTTTAAAAGGCTTTGCTTTCATAGGTAACTTAGGTCAAAAAAGAAACTGCATTTTCTGAAGCAATATAATTTACTTTTCTCTTGCTTTTCAACCTGTATTTTCTGTTGCAGATACACATAGTAATGAACAATTCAAGTTTCAAATGCTAAACATTATTTATTCACTTGTTTTTTCCAATGTAGATAGATTGGCCAAACACCTTTGTATGATTAAATATATCTTCAAGAAGACCCTGTGTTAATGTTATGGGACTTTATACAATTAACACACTGGAATTTGTAGGCAAGAATATCTTCAAGGAATACCTTATTGCCCCGAACAGTGTGGGATCTCCTCCTTTAAAGGAGGGAATACCTTCAGCAAGCATAGATCACTCTAAATTTATGATTTGCCTGGAATTTATTATTAAAGTCACTGCCCAGGGTTATTTCTGCTGTTCTCTCTTCTGGAAGAACAAATGATTTTGATGTATTCCCCATGACTTTTACTATTTTTCTGTGCTTCAGATACTTGAACATGGAACCCTCAAGGCCCTCACTATTTAATTGTCTACTGAATAGACCATCTCTATCAGTACTTCATCCATTCTGTCATTTCACCTCTTTATGGTCTAATACCAGCAAAACTGTGGTATGAGAGTCAGACTTCCACTAGTTTTGATATATTTTTAAAATTATAACAAGGATTTTACTTGTATTTTCCATCATCTACTTTTTCGGCTCTTTTTTGCTTCTGGGAAGATTTTGCTTAGTTGAATAGCTTAAAAAATTTTCTTTAAATTTGCTTTGTGCTCTACCACTTCACTCTGCTATACTACTACTACTACTACTACTACTACTACTACTACTACTACTACTACTACTACTGATGATGATGATGATGATTTGTCCTTCATCCTTGAAAAAGATTGTGATATCAGGCAGGTGATACCATGACAAGCACATGAATTGGATTTGACTGAGGAGGTGCCGTGCTAAGTCACCAGTCTTACTTTCTCCTCTAGAATTATCTGAGTCCAAAGGCCAGATTAAATAATCACTGGAGATGACCCTGAATGTGGGGCAATCAGAGCTAAGTGAGCTACCTAAGGTCATACAGCTAATAAATGTCAAATGTCTGAGTCCAGATTTAAACTATCCTCCTGACTCCAAATTCAGTGCCATATGCATTGCATCACCTAATACTGGGCATGCAGCAAGCATTTAGATAACTCTGAAAGATTTGCAAAATGATTTACAAATATAATCTCATTCTAGCCTCATAGCAACCCTAGGAGGAGGTATTATTATTATTATTATTATTATTATTATTATTCCCATTTTACAGATGAAGAACTTGTGTAGGCAAAGTTTAAGTAGTTTTCTGAAAGTCAACCAGTTAGTAAATGGCTAAGGTCAGACTTGACTCCAGGTCCAGAATTCTATCCCATATCCTACTTCCTAATAAGTATATAGCATCCTTCTTTTTAAGATTTTACAAATGAGTTTATTTTTTAAAGCTAGTCTTGTCTTTGGCAGCTGTCTCTCTTCATTTGGCAAACGAGTCAGGTGGTTTCTCACTGAGTTGCTTACTGGGTTCTTTTGGTTTTCTTATTGTAGGAATTCATTTACACTGGTTAAACTTCTGTATAAAATTATTTTTTGTCAGTGTCATTGTCATTTGGGTTATATACTTCCCATTTTAGATTTTTGATTGCTTGTTTAAATAGTTCAGTATTAAGTTGTATCAATGTAAACCATGTTCTTTTCCTTGTGATTCTTTTTTGTTTGTTTTGCTAATTTGTATCTTCATCTTGAGAAGTTGGAGGTATATAGATAATTGACTCAGTGATAATTCTCACATCAATCATAAGCTTCCCCCCCTATCTTTAACATACAATTTGCTCAGTTTATTGAGAAATATTGTGCTGTTATGAATAGAATACTGAACTTGCAGTCATTGACTTGGGTTTAAATCCCATCTCAGACACTTATTAGTTTTGTCATTCTGAACAAGTCACTTAAAATTACTGTGCCTTAGGGATTTGTAAAATTAGGGGTTATACCTTTAAGTTCTAAGTCTATAATCCTTTTTCTTACCTTTCTTTAGGGTTTCTTTTGGTGCTTTCTAGGTCCAGGAGCTACAACTTTTATTTAAATAATATATTGATAAGAAAGAAGCGCGAGATTTCTGTGTAATCTACAAGTTTTTGGCTTTTCCCATTCTTTCTTCATACCCTGTTTGCCATATGTTTCTCCAAATTCTCTCCTTTTCCACCTTTGTAGTAAAGTTATTAGATGTCAAAATGCCAAATGTCAAAATGATTTGATTTTGAGGATCTTATTGAGTTAGACATAGAATTTCTCTATTGCTTAATCCTCAGCAATGTTGGTGCCTAAGTTACAATTATGTTCCTGATGGTCTTTTTGCACATATTTATTAGTATTGTACCACCTGATGATCAAATACTTCATGCTTTGTAACATGTGATTAAAGCTATTCATTCAAATAGCTCTTTGCCTTTTGAAGGAAGATACATGAACTATCCTTACATTTATCTTCAACTTCCTTTATTTATGTTTAAAGGTAATAGCAGAGCATCTAGTTTAAAATGATTCAGCTTTTTCAAAAATATGACCACTCCATGGTCACTACATGAGGTATTTACAATCAGAATACCAGTAGTGCAGATAATGTTTGCTGAGAATTTAAAATTTCTATAATTCTTATCACCTTCTGACCCCTTTCCCATACTTTGCCATAGCAAAAGTGGAAAGGGATGGTGGTCATTTCTCATTTTCATTGATTCATTATCAGGTGACCAGCCTACCTAGTGATCCCCCAAATTAATGAATTTGGAGATAGACTCAGTCTGTTGCTGGATCAATACTTGAAACTTTTTCATTATGATAGAACTTGCCAGAATTTATACTCCCCTGACATAGCTTTTGAGAACCAAGAGTCCCTGCATGCCACAATGGACCATTAGAGTGGGAAATTGTGGAAAAGGAACATAATAAATCTCAAGAAAAGAAGAATAATCAGAGAATTTCTAAAAAATCCTTAAAGGCACTGTTCTGTTGCCAGGACCTATTTAGATCAAGCTCCTATACCTTTGATATGTTCATCCACTGTTCTCTAACTTGGTCATTAATATTCAGAGTAAGAATCCTAAAATGTTATGTTTCTGAATCATCAGAAAAATATTAAATTATATTTGCTACACCACTTACTAAAATAGGAAAGTGGGCTAATTGTCTATAAGATTTGCAGAAAGGAGTTTTGGCTTATCATCCAGTTAATAAGAATATTAAAATGTTATAGAACCTTCCATTTATTATATTTGTTGTGTAAGTTACTTTTATTATAATGTATATTAAGTTAATTTACCTTTATAAAAATTAACCTAAAATTCTATACCTAGGAAAGAATCACCCCTTCTCCTTTTTCCTCCAACTAAAATCTCCCTATTTAGTGTCCTGATGCTGCCTTGAAAGTTATGGTGGATAATGATAATCAGGTTACCAAACAATCCACAAGCATTGATTTAGAACCTACTAAGCATTAGGAACTGTCCAATGTGCTAAAGAAACATATATAAAGAATCCAAATTAATATAAAGTGATATGACCCCAAGAGGACAAATGAGCATTCATTTAAAGACTTTTTGAATGGTTTTTATCTCCTCCAGTTTTCCAAGGGACTTAGGTAAGCAGTACTAGATCCTTGAGAAACTTTGTTCAATGGAACTTCATACGGATTTCTCAGTCTACAACAAAGATGTCACCTAACTCTTTACTTTCCTTAATCATGCTTGTTTTCTTTTTCTTCCACAATAGAATAAAAGTTTTCCCCTAGTATTATTATTGGTATCAAATTGATAGTAAAATGAGTAGGCATAAAAGTGTGATGTGGGGTGTATACTAATTTGATAAATTAGTTAAATAAAATAAATACTTATTAAGCAAATTTGCAATACATCAGTTATTTTCTAAACTATAGGGATATAAAAACAAAAATGAATTTTCCTGCTTTCCAAAAGTCTACATTTTACTGGGAGGGAGGGGTGCTACTATGTATACAGAGAAGCACATATAATTTATACACTAAGTTATAACAAATGAAACCTTTATTATTTGTGTGAACATCTGTTGTCATACTCAGATACCACCTTCTGGTGGCAGATATGGGGTTGGTTGTCTTAGAAATTTCTTTTTGTATATCTTATGGTCCAGAGGTTTTTCCCAATTAAATCTGACTAGAGATTCCTAGGGATAGGCTCAATATCAAGTGATAAACTGAAAAGCATTTTTATGATTTGTGCTTACAGACTACTTGCCCCAAATAATACATTTCAGTCACTTCTGAAATCCATTAGGGGCCTTTCTAATCAAGCCTCAAAGTAACATTGAAAATCAAGAAAATGGAAATGTCCAGTTTCAGTGCTATTTGCCTCTTTCAAACAGGCTGAAGAGAGATACCCTGCTGCTCACTGTTCGGGTACTTCAGAGGCAATGCAAACTACTTTCCAATCTCTTTGACATGAATGAGATGTAAACTGGCTGGTAATATCTTCCAATCAAGTATTTTTTTTAGCTTTGCTGGCTTCACTTGATAGAGGTATTTGTCTTGCATTACTCAGAAATTGATAGAGTTAGAATGTTAATAGTCCAGGGAAGAGAATCTCTTCCCTACGGTAGCAGAAGGAATATTTTTCAAATTCCCCCCTATGATTTAAAAAAAAATTCAGAAAGTTGAATACATTCAATGATTCCTTGAATTTCAGCTCTTACTAGGTCTGAATCCAAATGCATGTCCATTTTTAAGCAACTTGTCAGTCCCCCAAAAGGCAACTTAGTATGTAGTTAAAGGATTACTGTATGGTAGCAGGCAGTATCCTATCTGGGTCCCAGTTTTCCCATCTGTAAAATAAAGTTGAACTAGATGAGATTTTATTTTGGTACTTCATAGTATTTTTTCCAATTAAATGTAAAAGTAGTTTTCAAAATTCTTTATTACAATAAGATTTTGAGAACAAGCTCTTCTCTCCCCCCCCCCCCCTCCCAGTTCACACATACCTTGCAGCACTATTTAAGGTAGAAATTAAATAAGGCTCTTCTAACTCTTTTTTTTTCTGATTGCTTCTTAATGATTCCAGCTTTTATGTTTTTTCATATATCATGTCAGTTACTGATACAGTTGTTGAAATGTAGTAGAATAGATAATGAAAAAAATAAACAATTTCCTCATTTTAGAAAACTAGATGGAAAATATTAAAATAATTTCTCTTCATGTGGGCAATTCAGTCAGAAAACAGTCTAGTAACAATTGTCAATTCTCATTGCAAACTTAAATTTCCCTCCCCTCCCTCAATGAACTAGAAGAGATATAAATTTCTGGTTTACTTTTCTGTGGTTATTTTGGTCATTTTGATGATGAAACTCAATCATCTAGATATTGGCAAATGTACTGTCATGAAAATAACCATCCCTTGAAATAGCAATAAAAATAACAATAAATAAATTGTATTTGGTTACCTTGGACACCAAATACACATGCACATAGAGTTCAAAACAACCAAATATCTTATAGATCAGAAACTCCCTGTAGAAAAAGATTTTATCTTCTCTCACTGTTGTATCTCTCCTATTTAGCAAGTTAGCAAGTATAATGGATTACCTCCCACAGAAGGAATTGAGTAAATTTTTTTTTTAGATTTTTGCAAGGCAAATGGGGTTAAGTGGCTTGCCCAAGGCCACACAGCTAGGTAATTTTTAAGTGTCTGAGACCAGATTTGAACCTAGGTACTCCTGACTCCAAGGCTGGTGCTTTATCCACTATGCCACCTAACCGTCCTCCACTACGCCACCTAGCTGCCCAGAATAAATGTTTCTTAAATAAATGAAGTAATGAAAGTATGAATGCTATATGTATACATATATATATATATATATATATATATATATATATATATATATAGTCTCAGAAGTGGCATTATGATAATAGCCATGTTTAGCCAATGATTTTTACTTTTAAGTAAATTCAACTTTTTATAGCCTACTTGTACAGTATCAATCTCCAGAAGGTCAAATCATTTTATATTTTACAGCGCTACCTCTGGCATATCTAGGAGTTACCAAATTGTTTGTAACTTTGTAATTCAGTTTCTAAATAGGAATATATAAAAATTGATTACCTTTGGAATTCAAAGATTTTATTATAATATTATCTCAAATTTTCATGAATTGCAAGTCCTGACTAAATGTAAAAATGAATATTTCTGTTTTAAAAGGGCATCTTAACAAATATAATTCTGCAACTTTGTTAGTTTCTTTTCCTCTCAGTGCAAGCTGAGCTTAAGAACTGGCCTACTATGCAATCAAATGGATACAGTCAAGAATCATGTATTCAATATATAAGAAGAATATCCTGGATTAGCTGTTTATTATTATATCCTTCTTGATAGGAACATACCTTTCATTTATATCCCAGATATCAACCAAGTAAAACTTTTTACTCATTAAATTAGTACCAAAAGAGACCTTTCTTCCTCATGTACAAGATGAGAAAATGGAGGTCCAGAAAGTTAACTGATTTGTTCAAGGTCACATATTTAATATAAGACAGAGCTGGCTTTGTTTTGTAAAAATATTCCTAATTAGGCCAAATGATATAAAATATGCAGTGTGACTTTCTACTCCTTAAAAAGAAGTAACTTATCTAATAATCTTTAAGGAAAAATATAATGTATTCAGTTTAGTGTTGTATGTATTAACACAATAATATTGAAATTAAAGCCTCTCCTCATCCTTTATAAATGGGATGCATTGCATTCGTGGGTTTGTAAATGTGTGGGTCATAGATATGAACACACAAAGATATATTCTTATTGAAATTGTATTTTGCCATGAATTATCTGGATCATTAGTTATATTTTCTATTAACTCTCATGTGTATAGCCCATAATTCATCAGGAAATTTTTCTGTTAGAAAAAGTGGGATTTATTGTTAGATGAAAACTATAACAGAACAGAACAAGCTCTTCTCTCCCCCCCCACCCCAGTTCACACATACCTTGCAGCACTATTTAAGGTAGAAATTAAATAAGGCTCTTCTAACTCTTTTTTTTTCTGATTGCTTCTTAATGATTCCAGCTTTTATGTTTTTTCATATATCATGTCAGTTACTGATACAGTTGTTGAAATGTAGTAGAATAGATAATGAAAAAAATAAACAATTTCCTCATTTTAGAAAACTAGATGGAAAATATTAAAATAATTTCTCTTCATGGGCAATTCAGTCAGAAAACAGTCTAGTAACAATTGTCAATTCTCATTGCAAACTTAAACGAACAAGTAGAATTCTAAATATGGAAGCCAGTAGCTTCTCTAATTTTCCTTTTCTCTTCCCCAGTTTCTTGCTATAGGCAATTCTGTCCCATACTGTAGACTTTTCCAAAAGCTAGAGGTTGGCATAAATGAGAAATATGATTTTGTGAAAGAGTATTGGATTTGTAGATAGAAGTCTTGGGTTCTAATTTTGTATTTGCTATCAAATGTTGTTGTTTAGTCACTTTTCATTCATGCCTGAATTTCATGACTCCTTTTTGAAGTTTTCTTGGCAATGTCACTGGAGTAGTTTGTCATTTCCTTCTCCAGGGCATTTTGCAAATGAGGAAATGATAAACAGGATTAAGTGACTTTCCCAGGGTCATACAGCTAGTAAGTATTTGAGGCTGGCTTTGAATTCAGATTTTCCTTAATCCATGGCACTCTGTTCACTGAGCCACCTGACTGTTTTGCTACTTAATAACTTGTGTGGTAATAAGGTATTTGATATTTCTTTTTATCTCTCTAGAACTTAGTTTTATAAACTACAAAATGAAAGGGCTATTTTAGAAAATTTTCAATTTCCAGATCATATCCTATGATCCTAAAGTATTTTCTACAAGCACTCATATAGTAAAGAATTGAGTAATTAACTGAATGTTTTTAAACTTCTCCATAGAACATTTATTCACTTTCAAGATAGCTAAATCAAAAACAAAACAAGAGCAGTATAAGATTGGGGCAGGATAATTGAAAGTCAGTACATAAGACACAGAGGAACAGAATGAACATAGTTTAGAAACCAAAGTGTCCAAGTAGAAGATAAGACCATAATTTCAGCACTTGGCAGAGTACCATTTACGGGGATTTCTTAATTTAATCATTCAGTGTAATGTTCCTTTGGAATTCTTGAACTTTTTGAATATAAAAATTGTTTTTATTGGTTTGTCAGTGTGCTTATGATGTGGGTGGGGTTGAGAATGAACTTTGATTATCAATAGAATATTATTATATAAAATAGAATATTGGATTAAGTAATCAAACAAGGGTTTATTAAGCATTGATGATGGGTCAGATACTGTGCCTTGTAATAGGAATAAAAGAACAAAAATTGTTCCTTCCTATAAAAAGTTTACGTTTTATTGAGGTGAAACTATGTATATAATATGAAATTATATAAAACACATGTATAGATATATACAAATCATAAGTAAAAGTGATGACAAACTTAAAGAGAAAGGCATTAGCAGCTTGACCAGGAAAAGATTCATACTGTATCTGATACTTAAGTTGAGTCTGAAGAGGTAAGAGAAATAATTTGGTAAAGCCTATTTCTTTTATAAATGGGGTAAATGATGATGAGAAATGAGAGGAAACAGCTTGCCAAAGACTACAGTAAGTAAAAAAAATGGGACTGGAACCAAGAGCTTTCCCCTTCTAATTCAGTGTTTCTTTACCATATCACATTCCAACTTAATTTGAATGGTGTCTTTTGAGAGGTCATTGCATCCTCATTCACGCAATGGGCTGCATTAATACTTAGAATACTTTGGGAAAAAAAGAGGATGTTAAAACCATTCCTAGGGTAAATTTTGGAACCAGAGTTCTTTTAAAAGCAAATATTTCTGAGTAAGATATTATTAATTATATCAACCACACACACATACACATTATGTAAATATATATATATATATATATACATATACATATAGATACACATATATAAATGTATGTATATATAAAATGCCCAAATAATGAATTGAAACCCAGACTGTGGAAAGGAAGTAGATTCTTTACTAGACATATGTTTAACTTGTGATCATTTAATTTAATTACTCCAAGAGTCTGTGTCCCTTCTTCTGAGTCCCTGGTAATTCATTTTTTTAACTTTATTTTTAATTAATGGAATAAAGCAAGTATTTCCATAGCATAATACAATTTGAAAAAAGGTGATTACACATGAAACTGCAAATCTCTTAAGTACAAATTACTATTTCTTTTAAATATCTATTAAAGATACCATGTAATTTTCATTTTTTTATTAGCACAACAGACTTGGATTCTTGGCCATTTTGCAATTGAAGGGCATTTGTTATTAATTCATTCATCCTTTCATTAATAACTAAGTTCTAAATAATGGAAAGTAAATTGGGTGTGGAATTAGAAGACCTGGGTTCAAATGCAGACTATGTCAGATAATGACTGTGACTTAAGTGACCTCATGTCACTCTGCACTTCATTTTCCTCATCTATAAAATGAAAATAATAGACTTCCCTTCTAGCTTTAACATCTTAAGAGTTTTGTGGCTTTCCCCCACCTTATTCCCTTGTCTGTTGAACTCCATTCATGTTTGAAAGCCCAAACTCATTCTCATATATTGGAAAGAGTTCTTTTTTTTTTGGTATACTTTGAGGACATGAGTTAAAATCCTATTTTGGTTACTTGTATCTTTTTCTACTCTGTGCAAGCTGCTTATTTCAAGTCAACAAGAATTCATAAAGTGCTGAGCTAAGTTTTCTCATCTGTAAAATGAGAAGGTGAGAGGATTGTGATCTCTAACGATTTTTTTTTCAACATTTAAGTGCAATGAAGTATAATGGAAAGGTTGCTATAGCTGGAGTTAGAGAATTTGGGCTCAAATCCCACCTTTCTATTTTAATAATTGTGAATGGGCTACTTAATTTTTTTCTAACCCTCTGTTATTTTATCTGTAAAATGAGAGGGAAAGTATTAAATTATGTAAACATAGATTTAGCTAAAATGGACCTTACAGTCTGTCGGATTCAACCCTTTAATTTTTTACAGTTGAAGCACAGAGAGGTTATATGACATACCCAAAGTCACAGAGTTAGTATGTATGGAAGGAAAAGAGTGAATTCTGGTCTTCTTGACTCCCAATCTATCTGTTTTTCCATTGTCCTCTGAAGATCTCTTCAAGCTCTAAATCTATAATTCTATGATTTAATTCTCTGAACATTCTAAGTGTAAGATTACTTTGTTCTATGACCAACAACTTTTTCTCCATATATTTCACCTAGCAATTTCTTGTGCAGCTAATATACTTACCATGCATTGTTTCATATTGTAGATATCAGTGTTTGCATACTACTATGCTATACTACAAAAATATGAGGTACAAGAATTGAATTTAATTATAATTCATTATAATAAGCTCAGTGCTAAGGGACAATATATGAAGATATAAAATATATCCATTGTATTTAAGGAAATTACCAGTCACTATGGAATAATATATATATATATACACAAATACAATAAAAAGTAGGATATGATAATTCAGCAAATTCAAATTGAATAAATGAACAAATATACATTAAGCATCTATTGTGTAAAGTCTAGGGTAAAATAGTGATTTTATTTCTATGTAAAGTCAAGTTATCTGCTTCAGGAATACTAGGTCACTCTATCAGACTACTTTAAAAAATATTGATTTCTATTGAAATATTTTGTTTTTAAATAAGTTTGTTTTCCATTTTTATCCCTCCTTATCCCTTGCCTACCAAACTTTTTCTTACATTCTCTTGAAACAAAGAATAAAAAGGAAAGGAAAATATTGTAGTTCAGAAAAATAATACATACAAAAAACTCCCAATAGAGTTCAAACAATACACATCACCTGTCTGAAAATATATGCAATAACCTATAACTATAGTTCCCCAACTCTACAAAAAAGAGAGGGAGATGCATTTTTTCAACTCTTATCTGAGTTAGTTATTATAATAATGCAACAATCAGGTTTTTGTTGTTGTTCTTTTGATATACATTGCTATAGTCATTGTATATTGTTATTGCCTGGTTCTGCTTACCATACTGTACAACAGTTTGTATGTCTTTCTATACTTTCCTATTTTTAATAAGCTTCATTTTTTAATGACACAATATTTATTACATCCATCCTATTCATGTAGAACAGTCGAGGCACTGTCCAGTCATTGAGCAGCTGTTTTTTTTCAGCTCTATGTCACCACAAAAAGTGCTTCTGTGAATATTATGACATTTGTCCATATTCATATATCTTTTCATATATGTATGCGTGTTTACACACATATATATGTGAGTGGACATGTGTCACAGATATCTATATATCCATTTTATCTATCTTTAACATTTTGGAGTGTATATTCTAGCAATAAAATTTCTGTGTCTATAAAAAAAGAAGGTCCCAAACCCTCAACTTGTACTTTCACCAAAAAAGACATTAGTAGAAAATATACATATATTTATTAAATTAATTAAGGATAATAAAATTTGTGTGTGGTTTTTATGAGTTTATGTTGTTATTGTTTTGGATATTTTTGTTACATTTATTACTATGAGCAGCTAGGTGGTATAGTGGATAGATGCCCAGACTCCTTTTTGTGCCCAGACTCCTTTTTGTGAGTACAAATCTGGTCTTAGGCACTTACTAAATATGTGAATCTAGGCAAATCACTTAACACTGTTTGCCTTAGTTCCTCAATCTATATAGTGAGCTAGAAAAGGGGATGGCAGATCTTCTAGTATATTTTCCAAAAGAATCTCAATCAAAGAATCAAACATGATTGAAAAATTATTACTTTGGTTCTTGTGTCCTAGGGTTTTTGTTTTCTTTTCTGTCAAATGTACATAATATTCGTATCTCCAGAGACAAATATATTGAGGAGGAACATCACAAGCAAATCTGTCTATAACTTAGTAAAATGACTAAAAGAGTTACAATAGAAATAAAAGGATCAAGTTAGGTGATTTACTCATAATCATGTAATTGGCAAACTATAGAGGCAGAATCTGAAACCAGGTCTTTCTGATTCAAGACCAGTATTCAATTCACTTCCACTAGCATCCTCAGGAAAAAAAAAAAAATAGTAGCATACGTAATTAGCTGGTAATAGAGGAACTAACATTTGATCTTTGTTTTGTTCTGAGCATCATAAGAACATGATGTGTCTCTTGATCATATTCAGACCAAAACATAATGAAAACCTCAGTCAAGAAGATATACTAGGGGTGGCTAGGTGGCGTAGTGGATAAAGCACTGGCCCTGGAGTCATTAGTACCTGGGTTCAAATCCAGTCTCAGACATTTATTAATTACTTAGCTGTGTGGCCTTGGGCAAGCCACTTAACCCCATTTGCCTTGCAAAAAAACCTAAAAAAAAAGAAGATATACTAGTTCTGTTGTATGCTACATTACTGGGGTGCTATAGATTACACCGAAAGTTCTCTTTCCCATTTGCTGCAAAATATAAAACTAGGTTATTTTTTTCCCTTCAGGGCTACTCCTGTCTTTTTGCCATTGCATCCCTCCACCTAGTAAAATAGGTCCTTGTTGATTGATTCACTGGTCCATTGGTTGATAGATGAACCCAGCAATGAATATTGGAGGAAAATCCAGGGAATTGGATTCTCCCTTTCATGTCCAGAATAGAGTTTTGTACCCCCTGAGTACAAAATAGGATCCAGAAGTGGAATTAATATTGTTTCTATAAAGCATTGACTTTTCTTAAAGTTTCTTAAACTATGCTACAACACCAAGTCAGGAATTATGAGAAAGCCAATAAGTTTTCACCCTTGACTAAAGTGAGCTCCAGTCAACAAGAATTCTGTGAGATGAATGGACTATTCTGGGGATCTATGATATTTTTAAAATGACTTGTCAGGCTGCCTATACTCTCTACTATTACAGTGTGTCTGATGCCTCTTGTTCTTTCCTCAGTGGAGATGGAGCACTGCCAGTCACTGCCACTAGTAATAAGTCTTCCTGTATTTGATGACTTTTCTTAAGAACTCACTTTAAACTTTCTACCATCTGCTTCTACATCGAAATAGCTTCATTCTCCTGCATGGGGAGTTTGAGCTCCTGCTTGTAACTTCCCACAAGGTTGCTATCAGCTCATTCCTTAAAGGGCATTCCTGCTGATACCATGTCTGTAGGGAGAATCTTCTTATGAATTTGCTTTGGGTCAGGTTTAATTGGTAGAGTGATATGTTTCAAAGGGTTGATTGGGGCCAAATAAGAGACAATGGGACTCTCCCAGAGCACAGCCAGCAAAAGAATAAAAAATCAAAAAAGAATAGGACTGGCATTTTTTCCTAATGGGGGGACTTACTGGTGCACTCTTGCTTAGTAATTTGGAAATGTCTGGTAAAACTTAAATTATTCAGCCGTTGTCAGAATTGGGGAGTAGCCAGATGAGACTATGTACCCCTGTTAACTTTTCATGAGAGTCCTCTAAAAGAAGCAAAGCAGAGCTTGAATCTATCTATAATGTAACATTGCTGAAAAGCAGTGAAATTATCAGTGTGATATATTTCTGGGCGAAATAAATAAACAAGCTTATTATGTAGTAATGACATGGTAAGTGCACTGCAAGCAAGAAAAAACTATTTGCATTAGTAGATGATGTCACCATTATCAGCCCTGTGCCTGACAATAATGGAAATTACTTAGATAATGGGGAGGCAGATCAAGAACTGGAAATATCTTTGCAGCTTAATAAATGGAAAAATTGTACGAAGATCAGAATGTACGGGCTTGGACAATAGATGCTTTAGCAGCAAGCAGTGTCTCTGAGGTAGTTTTTGATGATTCCTTGTCAAGAGACACAGTTGGTTGGTCCTTTACTTTTGTTTTAGATTTATTACAATTGAAGGGCATTTGCTTGTTGTAATAAAACTGGAGGGGTCAATATTAATTGATTTAGTTTTTTTTTTTAAAGAAAATCCCCTCAGTCTCAACTTCTTTTACTTAGGACATCTTTTCAGGTATTATCATTGTTCTGATCTAAAAATCTCCATTTATAACTGACAGTTTTTCTACCCTAGTTGTCCAAAGCTAGGCTATTTCCCCTCCTTATTATCCTGCAGTCCAGATGCACCAGTTATGGTTCATCTCAATTCATAATAACAACATACATCATATTGGTACAGATAATCAAGCAGACACCTGTTTCGCAGAGCCTGGCCAACAACCTCCATACTGCAGCAAGCAACAGAAGGGATTGGAGCTAATAGAAATGCACTCAGGCAGAGAAGAGTCCAGTGGAATCACTAATGTATCAATAAGGTTGTATCACTGCCAAGAACTTTCCCACTGTCTGCTATTGGCACCTGTTTGCATACTGGTATTATAGGTAAAGTAGATGGTAAGATCTTTAACTGTGAACCTATCCGATATTGACAATTTGAATTGATCTTCTTGAACAGTTGTCAATGTGCTAAATATTAAATGGACATCATAGTAGTGAGGACAGACTGAAAGAATGTTTGGAGATCCCAGTGGTTATACTGGAATGAGGTAGTAATTGAATTAATTCTAACAGAGAGAAAATTGGGTGTTCTTTAGATTTGTTTCCTTTTTGGAGAGTTGATATGGTCTCCCTTGAAGGAAATTTCTCACTCCAGAGATTCTTTTCTTCCCAACAGTCCAACCTTAGATCAGAATCATTAATGAGCAATGATGCTCTAATAATCTTATTCTGTTGATATTTGTGCTAAAATTCTCATTTACAATGATTACTCTATCCCATTAAATTCTCATAACCATTTCAAGAATGTGATACCATGTCTGTAGGGAGACTCTAAGCATGAATGTCTATTTCTGAGGAAAGACATTAAGAACTGAAATCAGTTTTCTCATCTTTTTCCTTCAGTAATGACTAGAAAGCATAGACACATCCAAAGCAAGAAGTACAAAGGATGGTATTTGAATAATCTTTGTAAGTAATGTTTGGCTCTGTGTCCCTCTGGCTTAGAAATCCCTCATCTGAAAACTTTTGGATGCTGAACTGAAGAGATTTTTTTAAAGCTCTATTCTATGATTTTGTATATCTACCCATTATGGTTTGGCAAAACTCTGGAAGAATCATCAAGAAACTATACTTCATAGAAGCATGGAAATTATCTAGTTTTAATAAAATGCTTATAATAATGTTTAGTCAAGTCATAGGCATTTACTCTCTACTTTGTCTAAGGCACTGTGATAAAAACTGTAAATACAAGAAAAATCAAAAAGTAGTACTTGTATATAAGGAGATCATAAAGTCCAATGTAGGAGACAACATGCAAACTATGTACAAACAAGATATATATATATATATATATATATATATATGTATGTATATATATATATATATATATATGTATGAAAAAATAGAGAAAATGTCAAAGAGAAGGTATTAAGAATAAGGAGGACTAGAAAAATACCTCTTTCTAGAAAAGGTGGGAAATGACCTGAGACTTGAAGGAAGTCAGAAGAAACCAAGAGGCAGTGATGATAAAGAACAGTTTATATTTTTATAGCAAATGAACTTTTATGCAGTTCTATATATATTATAATCTAAAGAGGTTTGCCATATAATTACTCTCATTTTGTGGATTAGAAAATTCTCCTTTGAGGAGATGAAATGATTTGTCCAAAGTCAGTTCTTCTTGACTCCAAGTCCAGATCTCTCTCCATCTCTCTACCTAGATGTCTCAGACATATCAGAAAATCAGAGATGAGGCCTAAATCCTTTGCCTTTTCAGCACATTAATTCCTTTATTAATCCATTCAGTCGCATAAGTGATGACTGGATAGAACAAAATTTTTATCTTCATTTATGTTAATTTCTTTTTTTTTAGGTTTTTTGCAAGGCAATGAATGGGGTTAAGTGATTTGCCCAAGGCCACACAGCTAGGTAATTATTAAGTGTCTGAGGCTGGATTTGAACTCAGATACTCCTGACTCCAGGGCTGGTGCTCTATCCACTGCACCACCTAGCTGCCCCCATTTATGTTAATTTTAATAAATTATGCTATATTTTAGAGGTGTGAAAAAGGAAGGGAGGATTAAATATTTAATACATTACCTAATATGTGTCAGAAATATTAAATTATTTGATCTTCACTGGAATTGTTATTATCCTCCATTTTATGGGGCAGGCAGAGGTAAAGTTACTTGTCCAGGGTCACACAGTAAGTACCAGAAATTAGCTTTGGTCTTAGGTTTTTCTGATTTCAGATCCAGAACACTCTATACATTGTACCAATTAGCTAAAGAATACAAGAGTTGAACAACATATGACAAAAGATCTAAATCAATTCTCCATTTCCCTTATATTTATCAGATGGCAAAACAATTTTCCTAAAAATAGCTTAATGAGAGAGGTAGTAAAACTATCATAATCTCATTTTATAGAATATTAGCTGAAAATTTAATAATACTTTAAGATTTATATTTGTATTTTGCAACCAATTTGTAAGACAGGTACAATAGATATTATCATTATCCTTTTAGTCAATTCACCAATCAATATGCATTTATTAAATGGCTTCTATGAGCCTGACTATTCTAGATATCATGAATGCAAGAATTAAAATGAGAGTCCTTTTTCTCAAGGAGTTTTCATTCTATCTAATGAGTAGTTATAGATAAAGAAACTTAAGCTTAGCAAGGTAAAGACACTTGGAAACTGTGATGCAGTGTCCCAGTCAAGATTCAAACCAAAATCTTCCTGACTTGAAGTCCAGAGTACCTTCTACTAGGTCAGACTTGCAGCTATATTAAGGAGATTTGCTTGCTTAAGCCTTGATAGAATAATAAATGTTTGCTAACTGTTGTCCCCCTCCTGTTCTAACCCAAGTAGTCTCTATTGAAGTTTGGGTTGATAAATGAAACTGACTTTGGACAAGTCATTTCATCTCCTCAACATAAGTTTCCTGATCCATAAAGGCAACTGTGACTATATACAATTCTCTTTTATGCATCTGGAGGGATAGAAAGGATGATACTTGCACCTGTTTGGATTTATACTTGTGTGGAAATCCTGCCTCAACTACACAGTGTGTTTGTTGTTCAATCATTTCAATTGTATCTGACTTTTCATTTTCCCCTTTGGAGTTTTCTTGGCAATGATACTGGGGTGGTTTGTCATTTCCTTCTCCATTTCATTTTACAAATAAGGAAACTGAGTTAAGTATGATTAAGTGACTGGCCTAGGGTCTCACAGCTAGTTGGTGTCTGAGGTAAAATTTGAACTCAGGAAACTGCATCTTCCTGACTCCAGACCAGGTGCTTTATCCAATGCACCAGCTAACTACCCCAAATACTTCTGAGTTCTGTTCTGTTTGCTGAGATTGAAAATTATTCAGTTCAATTAAATTCAAATGAATTTTATTCTATTGGATTAGACAAGTATTTTCTAAATGACAATGATACAGAGCTGTAACTAGGATGAAGCAAACAGTTTTGTTTGATATAATAAAAGGTAGACATGGATGAGTCTAACACCTGGGTAGCAAGAATAATTAGCTGAAATAGGAAGTTACCAGATGACTAGCTTCCCTCCTTCAGGGAATCCCAGGTGAGTTCCTTCCTGACTTGTCCCCGTCATACTACCTCCCCCAGGAACAGCCTACTCAATAGGTATTTCAAGGTATCTTATGGCTTCTCTATCCCCAATAGTGTGGTGCCCTAGAGTGTTTCTCCCTATGGGACTCCTGTCCTAAAGTGTGAGATATATTGCTGTAAGACCTTTGGGATTGCCTGCATATCAAACTCAAATGAATTTATCTTAAAGGTTTGATTTAAAGGTATCTATTAGTGTCCATCCCCTAACACAAGCTTCATGGTATCTGTCCCAGATACCAGAATTGCTAGTTATGGTTCAGTTCCCATAGGAAAAAAACCACTCTGTTAGACAACATAGGAGACACTCATAATAATTGTGAATATAATATTTTACAAATCATTTTGCTTTTAACAACCCTACAAAATCAATGTTATTAGTCTCCCTTTCCCTTTAAATCAGATAAGAAAATTGAGACATAAAAAATTTAAGGATCTTACACACAAGGTTGTACAGCAAGAACATTTCAGAGTCAAAATTGTACCCCAACAATATAGCTCCACTGTACTATGTTACTATTGATTTTTAAAAGGCAGTCTGGGGGTGGCTAGGTGGTGTAGTGGATAAAGCACCGGCCTTGGAGTCAGGAGTACCTGGGTTCAAATCTGGTCTCAGACACTTAATAATTACCTAACTGTGTGGCCTTGAGCAAACCACTTAACCCTGTTTTCCTTGCAAAAAAAAAAAAACCCTAAAAAAAAGAGGCAGTCTGATGTGCAGGAGAAATAAAGAAAATATGAATAATTGTAGCACAAAACAATGCTAAGGTCAATAACAAAGTAAAAACAAAGTGTTTTGAGAATTGGGGAAGAGAGGTCACACATTTCGTTACTTAGGAAAGATTCTGTTGAAGTGACCTTCTGAGGTTAGAGAACAAGAGTTCAAACCCTGTTCTGTCAACTTGGGCCATCCCATTAGCCTTCCTTGGCTTTAATTTTATCATGTGTAAAATGAGGCAGTTAGAGAGAAAGAAAGCATTTATAAAGCACTGTGCCAAGTGTTTTTAGAAACTTTTTCTCACTTGATCCTCACAATAATTCTGTGAGGTTAAGTGTTATTATCTCTATTGTACATTTGAGAAAACTTAGGCAAATAGAGATCAAATAACTTGCTCAGGTCTAGCAAGTGTTTCAGATCTCTTAATTCCAGGTTGAATGCTCCATCCATTAGGCCACCCAGCTGCCTTTAAATCTATAATTCTACATATAAATGCTGCCTGAATTCTTTTTATCTTTTCCTTTGTCTCCTCCACATCACCTGCATTTAGATAAATTCAATTAGTAATTTATGCACTTGAAATGTTAAGTGAAAGAGACTGGCTGGAGGAAAAGTATGCAAATTTACTTGTAAATCTATTTGTAAACTTCAGCATCTACTACAGCTATGCCTTAATCTAGTTCTATAATGTAGTGGGTAGTAAGAGATTGGGATGGGATAACATATAAAACAATGTGCAATTCTTGCAATGATCCTAATCGACTTGATTCTTCAAAAGCTCATTTAAAAAACTAATCAAACAATTTATCAGTCTACAGGTGACACAGGTGGACTTGGAGACAAGACCAGAGTTCATATCTTTACTCATTCACTTGTTGGCATATGAAGACAAGTCCCTTAATCTCAGTCTCAATTTTCTCTTCTATAAAATGGGGATTATTAATAATAGTACCTATTTCCTAGTGTTGTTATTAGGATCAAAGGAGATAACATCTTTGTAATATATGCTCTATAAATTTTAAAGCATTATATAAATGCTTGCTGTTATTTTTGTACTAAATCACAAGGCATTTATTTGTTTCAAGCACTATTCTAGGCACTGAAGATGAAGCAAAACCCTTCCTACTCTGCATGTATACCAAATATGTTATAATTTGACATGAAAAGGAGCTAGTTATCTGGGCTGGCACTTGATCTGAACTTTGAGAATCTAGAACTTCCTAGAATCAGAGGTGAGAAAGGAAAGCATTTCAGGAATGTGGGTGCACCCTCTTCAAAAACATAAAGGTGACCAATGGAGTATTGTGTGATGGGATCAGTAAGAAGACCCATATCTCTGAATAAGAGAGGGCATGAAAGAGAGCAATATAAAATAAGACTGGAAAAGTAGCTTAGAGCAAGCTTGTGAAAGACTTTAAATTTCAACCAGGAATTTTTATTTCATCCTAGAGATAATAGGGAGCCTAGTAAGTTTATTAAGTAGAAGAGTTATTGTCAGGTTATATTCTCCCAGTGAAATTATACAGCATGATATTAAAAGAACTTTAAAATTTTAGGGAAGACAAAGGCAGTGTTTTGTAGTACAATTCCAAACTTGGCACTAAACAGTAAATATTGAATTCTAACTCTGACAATTTTCTGGTCTGTGACTTTGGGGACATAGATCTTTCCTTTGATTCTCAATTTCTCTATGTATTATTATCTTCAGAAAATCTCTCCATGATCACCCCATCTCCACTAGTTATCATTCTATCCCTCCTTCCTTTTGGGAATAAACTCCTTAAGAAGACTGCATCCTATAGTGGGTGCCTCTACTTTCTTACCTCTTCTTTTTGATTCCTTGCAGCCTGACTTCTGATCTGTCTATCACTCTGTTCTCAATATTCTCTTTTCTCTAGGTTTTTTTTGCCCTAGATCCCTTTGAAATTTCATTTTGGGGGTGGTTAGGTGGCACAGTGGATAGAGCACCGGCCCTGAAGTCAGGAGTACCTGAGTTCAAATCCGGCCTCAGACACTATAATAATTACCTAGCTGTGTGGCTTGGGCAAACCACTTAACCCCATTGTCTAGCAAAAACCTAAAAAAATAAAAATGAAATTTCATTTCAAAATTTTAAAAAAGTTTTTACCATATCTTCCTGCATGAATTAAATGTGGTTTTATTCTACAACATGACTGCTCCTTTTTTTGTTTCTTTGTCTGGATCATCATCTAGATTATTAGTATTCTCTAAGACTATGCCCTAGATCCCTTTAATTCGTTATACTGTTTTTCTTAGTAATCTAATCAGTTCCCTTTGTTTCAATGATCATCTCTGCAAATCTCTGCAGATCTACTTTGACTATCACAAACTTCTCTCTTGAATAGCATCTCGAACAAAATCTCATGTAGAAATCTAAAACAAAACATCCCCAAAATTGAATATTGTCTTCTTAGCATACTATTTTTACTTCTTGACTTTCTTTTTAGGTTTTTGTAAGGCAAATGGGGTTAAGTGTCTTGCCCAAGGTCACACAGCTAGGTAATTATTAAATGTCTGAGGCCAGATTTGAACTCAGGTACACCTGACTCCAGGGCCTGTGCTCTATCCACTGCGCCACCTAGTTGCCTCCTCTTCTTGACTTTCCAATTTCTATTGTCACCAAGATTTATAATCTAGAAGTCATCAACTTCACACATTCCTCACTTCTCCATACTGTCAATTGTCAAATTCTGTCATTTTTATCATCATAACATCTTTCATATTTGTCTTCTCTTCTTCTCTGACACTGCCACCACCCATGTTCCTCTTCCTTATCATCTTACAGTTGTACTATGGCAGTAACACACTGGTGTTTCTCCTTACCTCATCTCTTTCCCTTCCAATCCATTTTCCATTCAGTCTTCAAAGTGATTTTCCTATAATCCAGCCCTCCTATTAAAAACAAAAACAAAAATAAAACTCTAATGGTTACTTTTTATCTCTAGGATCAAATATAAGATTACATGTTTAGTGTTCAATGCTATTCAGAACTTGATCCTTTTCTACCTTAACAATCTTCTTACCCCTTCCTTCATTACACAATATATTCAATACACATGTATTCTGGTGACACTGACCTTGCTCTTAGTTGCACATGTTACTTCTCCAGATTCTGTGACAGTTTCACTGCCTACCCTGCCTGATGCTTACTCCCCTTTCATCTCTGCCTCCTTACTTCTCTGGTTTCTTTCAAGTCTCAATTTTTAAAGTTCCACCTTCTGCAAAAGTCTTTTCTAGTCCTCTTTAATGTTAATGTCTTTGCTCTTAGACTACCTTCAATAAAGATTCATAGAGATAGAGATAGATATGAATATCTATAGAGACACATCCATATCTATCTCTATAAAAAAGGACCACCACCCCCAGAAAATACTTGTCCTTGCTCATAAAAAACTCATAATCTAATGGGACCGACAAAATATAAAAAGTTTTATACAAAAAAAAGGTAGGTAGGTAGATAGATAGATAGACAGATGGATATAGCTATCCAAGGAGACACATGCACATACACACACACACACACAAACACATATATAGCTCAATGTATGTAAATCAATGGACAGATATCTCTAGATCTATATCTATCCATCCCCACTCTCTCTGTCTCTCTGTCTCTGTCTCTCTGTCTTTCTCTCTATCTCTATCTCTCTGCCTGTCTCTCTCTCTCTGTCTCTCTGTCTCTCTGTCTCTCTCTCTCTCTCTCTCCCCTCTCATTTGTACTACATTTTTTTAGGATTTTGCAAGGCAAACGGGGTTAAGTGGCTTGCCCAAGGCCACACAGCTAGATAATTATTAAGTGTCTGAGACCGGATTTGAACCCAGGTACTCCAGGGCCGGTGCTTTATCCACTACGCCACCTAGCCGCCCCTTGTACTACATTTTCTGTACTACATTTTCACATTTTCGGTCCCCAATTAGACTATGACTTCCTTGTGAGCAAGGGTTGATATATATGTATATACACATATATATGTCCAACATACATAATCCTTTACACCTAATGGTTGAATTCCTGGCTGATTCTAAGGTCCTTATCAAAATTCTCCCATCATGTATCTGGTGCCCCTGTCAAGACAGGAAGGAAACACATGCATTTGATTTGTATTCCTAGAGGATGCCTTCTGAGATGCCAAGCAGAGAGCGGGATACATTGTTTAGTTTGTTTCTCTGTTAAATGACTAATGCTCTTTGGTGATAATGTAGTAGTAAATCTATTTCTATAGCTTATACAGATAAATTATTTCTGATGTGCTATTTCATTTGGCTTTCAAGGCAACACTTTATTTATAACCTCATATATAGCTGGGGCAATTTTCAGTGATCCCTTTGAAGAACTGTTCTAATTTTTAATTTGGTGGATATAAAAAATATCAGTAGCTATAATTTGAGTTTTTCAGACTTTGACAGTTCCCAGTAACTGCATGCATTTTCTACACTTGGCCTTGTTTCTTGTAACTAGCACTGACTGATCCACTATTTCTGTGACAATTTGTCTTTATCCTATTTTATCTGATTTTTCAAATTTTCTATGATGTCATGGTACTAGGGATTATGCACTCAAGCAATATATACTATTGGGAAAATTTCATTTCAAAACTTAAAAAAAGTTTTTACCATATCTTCCTGCATGAATTAAATGTGGCTTTATGCTACAATATTATAATTTTAATCTAGAAAGGCCTGCAATGCAGTTTTGCCAAATGAATAAAGGAAGTGAACAATATTTCAATGGATCCATGATCCCACTATTGTGAGTACCTCCTCCCATGGTTTGTGTATCTATAGAATCACATCTTCTTAATTTCTACAATTTTTCATTCTTGTGGGTCTTCTTATGGTCTTCTTGTTCATCAATTTCCCTAGAGAATGAACACACCAGGACTTCCTAAGGGATCTTAAATTCAGGCAAGAGGCTTTGAGAAAAAGGCAAAAATCAAAAGCATACAACCCAAGATCCACCTAAAGAATGAATTGCTAAAGTATCCACTCCAGGATTTCTTTATATTGGATTAAGATGCTTCAAATTTCTAATAGTAAGACAAATGTAAATCACAGTAATCCTGAAGATTTACCCTGCAAATTTATAAAAGTAATCCCCCCAAAATGATAAATCAATTATTAAATAGTTGTTATATGATTAACAAAGGAATATATTTTTGGTGGAGCTATGAGATGGTGCAAAAATTTTGGAAAATAAATGGGAATTATTCATATAAAGTGACTAAGTTATTCATATTGTTTTTATTAAAGACTCCATTACTGGGCTTATACCCCAAGGCATCTATCAAGGAAAAAAAATAACCATACATTTTGAGATATAGAAGCAGTTTTTTGTGATAACTTAGAAAGAATTGGAAATAAAGTCGATGTCATCAAATGGGAAATAGTTAAACAAATTGTAAAATATGAAGGTAATAGAATATTAATGTGCTGTGGGAAATGATATATGTGATGAATACAATGAAGAAAATAGCTAGAGAGAGAGAGAGAGAGAGATTAAATTGATCCAAACTGATTCAAAAGCAAAGAAACCACATACACTTTAATTTAATTTTAACAATGTAAATAGGAAAAAACTAATCACATATCAAAAAAGTAGATATAACAATGAAATATAAAGATCAAGTGGGACTTGAATGAAGAGCTACGAAAAGACATCCCCAACATATTCTTTTATAGAGGTGGGAAGTATACAACTCTTAAACACATTTTTGAACTTTTTAATACATTGATTAGTTATGCACATTTATTTACTTCTCTAAAAATTATAATCCATTCTGTGGTATAGCTCTTTGGGATGATATGTGGGAGCAATTTTTGGATAACTATAACAATGTGAGAAACAGAAGATATCAATAAAAACATTAAAAAATTAATACATACTGAGGTAGGCATTCCATTCCATTCTTAAGAACTTTGTAGTTCTATGAAATTATTTGCACCTAGGTTTTCAGAACTATGTTGTATAATGTAGCCTTAAGGTACTGTCAGATACATTTTCCAAAACTAAAAGATAACTTTTTATTTTAAAAAAGATAACCATCAACATTTGATTAATTTATTGGTTGATAGTTTTTATTGATGACTTTTGTTTTTATATTCCAGTCATTTGTGGAATATTAATTCCTACCATCTACATTGACCCTAGAGGATTCCCTTTTAGGCAAAACATGGTTCTTTTGTGATTGGATCAGTAAGCTCATTAGTTCAGAATCAATATCAGCAATTCCAAAATTTGTCAGAATGATTCAATAAAATTTATTTCGATACCATATGAGTCAATTTAATTCAGTTCTTTTCAATTCAATTCAATACAGCTTATCTGAACTCGACAATACAATACAATTAAGCACAAAAACTATTATTAGGCTAGGCTTAATAAAATAAAAAATAAATAAAATATAGAATAGTTCCTGCCATCTAGGGATTTACAATTCAATTCAATAGGAGGTTAGAATACAAAGATTATATTAGAGCCAAAAAGAGGTTCAAACCATTCTGGAAAATTTGGAAGAAGTTAACATGTTCAGTTGGGGACATCAAGCAAGCTTTCATGGAGCAAGTGAAATCTGCCTTGAAGAAGGAAATATATTTCAGCAGATAAAAATAAGCAGGGAATCACTGGACCAAGTATCAGGTGTGATACTTGTTGTTGAAGATCTTTCTTCTCTACTAATTCATTTGTTTTTCTGATCAATAGCTAGATCTAAAGACTAGTCAAAGCAGAATTATCTATCTACAAAATGAAAGTTTTGTAACAGGTAATTTCTAGTCTCTTCCAGCTTGAAATAGTATTTTTTGAAACACACTGCTGTTCCATGAAGCAGGACATGGAAAGCAATTCATGGACTCCATTTTAATATGATCCAGCAAAGGATATCAAGGAAAAGAAGATAAGCAGACCCTAAAATTTATTTACTGAATCATATGAAGCCTGTCTCATCAAAATAGAGTGTGTCCTACTGGCCAGTGAGCTAGAACTAGAATCATAAAGAGCCAAGTTAAAATGTCTGACCAAATTCTTCAGTACTCCACAGAACTTGCTTCATTCACCTTCATGTCTGTTGTAATCAATTTTTCTCATCAACCAATACTGGCAGGAAAAAAATCTTTACACGTTTTGGGTAAGCATCCCCTTAACTCACTGACACATTTAAGGACTATCAGTTGCCTTACCCTGGTTTAGCCCATCTGCTGAGATGGGTTTACTGAGGTGTGACTGTTGCATATACTATGGCTTCTTAGAGCCAAAGATGAGAGCTGGGTAACTAGTGGATACCAAAGGTGAATGAACAATCCTGAAAATGACTCTGCAAGTCCTTGCACCAGGGGTGCTAGTCCTCCAGAACACTCTATACTCTCCAGTGTTAATAATACCTGTAGAACTTACCTTTCAAAGTTGTTGTGAGGCCCAATTGTGATCATGAAGAAAAATTACTTTGAAAACTTTACAACTCAATATGAATGTCAGTTCTTTTATAACCTCTTTCCACTGGAAATGAAAAAATCTTTAGGCATAATTAATTTAACTTCTTTTAAATGGGAGCTACCTTAAACATGTATATTATACATACATATATATTCCCTCTCAATACACCTGAACAAAGATCATATATATATATATATATATATTAAATATACATATGTATACATATATATCCTTATTCTAGTCTAATATGGGATGATAATCTTATTCTTTTACTCTTTCAACTTTGTTATATGTTTTGATCTATTTATATTAATACTTTTTGGTTTTTGCATCCTATTTATTTATTTATTTTTAGATTTTTCAAGTCAATGGGGTTAAGTGGCTTGCCCAAGGCTACATGGCTAGGTAATTATTAAGTGTCTGAGGTCGGATTTGAACCAAGGTACTCCTGACTCCAAGGCTGGTGTTTTGCATCCTATTTATTTCAGAATCTTCCTCCCCTTGGTAAATCACCCTTTGTTATAAAAAATAATAAAGAGGAAAATAAAAATCAGTTCAATAAAATCAAGCACCATATAACCATTCCCTGACAATGTATACAATATTTCACATCCCTAGTCTTTACCTCTACAAAGAAGAAAACATATTATTTTTTTTTTAGATTTTTTTGCAAGGCAAATGTGGTTAAGTGGCTTGCACAAGGCCACACAGCTAGGTAATTATTAAGTGTCTGACACCAAATTTGAACCCAGGTACTCCTGACTCCAAGGCCGGTGCTTTATCCACTATGGTGCTTTATCTACTACTCCACTAGCCACCCCAAAACGTATTATTTTTTTTCTCAATTTTTCTCTGATGTCATGCTTGATCTTTACAATTACCCAGCATTTAATTTATTTATTTTTATTCTTTACATTCTTCTTGTCTTCGTTGTGTATTATACTATCCCATTACTACATGCACCACAGTTCGTTTATCCTTTCTCCAACTGATGGGCAGGAGTAGCTAGGTAGTACAATAGATAGAACACTAGGTCAGGAGTCAGTAAGACTCATCTTTTTGAGTTCAGATCTGGCCTCAGACACTTACCAGCTGTGACCCTAGGCAAGTCATCTTACCCTGCTTGCCTCAGTTTCTTTAGCTACAAAATGAGCTGGGAAAGGAAATGGGAAACCACTCCATTTTTTTTTGTCAAAATTCCAAATATAGTCACAAAGAACTGGACACAATTGAAAGCAACTGAACAAGAAAACATGGGCACCTCTTTGTTTCCAGTTTTTGTTTTCTTTTCTTCTTTTGTTTCTGGCATAAAAAGTATTTTCATGTATATTTTGATATATATATGGGAACTTTTCCTGATCTAACCTTTTTTTAACATATGTAACCTGAAAGTGGTATTTCCAGATTTAAAAGTATGGAAATTTTAAAAGTAAATTGCAAATTACTTTCCAGAATGGTTGAATCAGTTCCTAGCTCTATTAGCAAAGTTCCTGCCTTTCCGTAGCCCCTTCAAAACTGATTATTGACATATTTTATTGACTTTTAATTTACTGGGTGTCTGATAAAATCTCAGTTGTTTCGATTTGCATTTCCCTTATTGTGAGTGATTTATGTCTTTTTTATTCTTAAAGAGCCATTGGTTTTCTCCTCTTTGAGATAGGGATACCTTCATCTTCTACTCTCATATACCATAGGGTTATAAAAGAAGTGATACATATGAAGTTTCTTGTAAACTATGAAATACCATTAAATGTATTATTAACAATAATAGTTTTTGAGGAATACCATGAAACATTTTATCATTTGAACCACTTAGAAACTCTTTGGGTATTATTATTATTATTATTATTATTACCTAATGTTATTCTTATTGAGTCATTCAGTAGTGACTGTCTCTTCTTAATCCCTTTTGGGATTTTCTTGGCAAACTTGGAAGGGTTTGCCATTTCCTTCTTTACCTCATTTTGCAGATGAGAAACCAAAAGAAAACAGGGTTGTGATTTGCCCCTTCACACAGTTAATGAGTGTCTGAAGATAGATTTGAACTCTGGAAGATGAACGTTCCTGATTCCCAGACCAGTATTCTGTCCATCATGCCATCAAGTTGCCCTTGGTTTCCTATATTTAGGTGGGGAAAAAAGTAATGTTCAGAGAGGTACATTAGTGTGGAACTGGAAAAGAGTATAAACCTACTCAGTTTATAGTACATGTGAGGAACTGAGACCCAGAGATGTTAAAAGGTCTTAATTAAGGTTACACAGGTAGTAATTAGCAGATTAGATTTCAAACTAAGGTCGTTTGACTACAAATCAAGAAAATTTTTCATTGTTACTTCTGAAGTCATTTTCTCAAGGGCAGCAAAACAACATACTACATGAACCTGTATTTCCCAGACTTCAAGTCCAACATTCTCTCCATACAGAAGAGGCAATGTGACCTAAAAGATGGAGTTCTGGGCTTTCGGTGAGAAAAAACAAATCTCAGTTCAAACTGACTTCTGAAGTCTATTAATTTTATAACTCTTAATCAAATCTTTTACCTGTGTGCTTTGGGCAGCTACCTAGAACTTAACTTTTACATGGTTATAAATGATTGTTCATTTGTGTTTGTGGAGAAAAATCTCTTATAAATATCACAAATCTGCTCATAAATATCACAAATCTTTTATTTATTTCCAATTTTATCACCAGTAGCATAAATTTCTCTTTTCTGAATAGTTATGGAAAATGATGAGTTATTTTAATGATTAAATGTGCTAATATTTGTAAAATGATTAGCTCAGCACAAAATAGAAACTTCAAGTTCCTTCCCTTCTCATTCTTATTATTCTATTTTTATTATTTATTTATTATTGATTATTAATGAATAAATTACATTTAAAATATTTAGAGTTGAACCTGACTTCTAGTCCTGGTTCTGTTCTCTATTAGCTGTATGGTTCTGGAATGATTCTCTAAAGGTTTGGGGAACATATGTTGCCTCATCCATGAAATGATGGATCCGCGCTAGGTGACTTTTGAAGTTAAAATGTTAGGACATCAAATATTCACAATAAGAAATTGAAATAGAGAATATTTATATGTCTTTGCATATTTATGTCTTTGCTTAAAATATTATTCCTTATTTGCTGGATAATTAAACAATCCATTGCTTAAAATAGCTTGTGAAAATTCTGATTTGAAAAAAAGTTTTTGTTTTCTAAACTTATATAGATCCAGGACCACAACATCTGTATTTGTCATTTAAACCAATGTTCCTCTAGTTGTTTTAGTAATATTCCTCCCCATGGGGTTGACATCTTATAATATTGTAGAATAGACCTTGGTTGTGATTGATAACATGAAAAATTCTACATAACCTTAGAGAGAAAAATGAATTGCCATGGAAACCACTAAAATTTTACATCCTGAAATGTGTACTAAGAGTATGTGACCAGTGGGTCTCTGCAAAATGTTTCATGGGAGCTTTTTTCCTTCTTCTTGTTTGTTTGTTTTCTCAATAGGAACAATACAAATTGTAAAGATATGAGAGTAGAAAGAGGAATGACAGACAGGTCAGGACCTTCAGGTTTCATGGATCATGCTCAATATATTATAATGTGAGAGAGATACCAACTTAATTGATCATAAATGGTCCAGCATGGCAGACTCTACTAATGCACTCACTATTTAAGCAGCTTTGTATCTATGGCAAGCACATACCAAGATAGTGATGCATTTAACAGGAGTTTTTGACCCAGCAGTACAGATCCTTCAGAAGTGAGCTCTCCAAACTTGGATGGATGGATAGATAGATAGATAAATAGATAGATAGATAGATAGATAGATAGATAATTTCCTTTGCAAGCCCAAGTCATTTTATTCCTTTAAAAACAACACTCTGAGAAGGGTGCCATAGAATTCACTAGACTGCCTGTCTTTGTTCTTAGACGTATAATAAAGTGAAGAATCTCTGATCCAGTGGAAGGTATATGTGATCTAAAGAATAGTGCCTTCGTTTAATAGGTCCTCAATAAATATTTATGAATAAATGTATTGTAATCTGAATTAGAACAAAGTTATATTGTTCTGGTACTCATAGCTTAGATAAAAAGTCAGTCAATTAATCAGCCGCATAAAATCAACAAGCATTTGCTATGAGATTACATTTGCCAGGCATTGTACAAGATGCTCATGATACAAAAACAGAAATAAAAAAGTCCTTCCTCTCAGATATCTTAGTGTCTATGGGAGATAATACATGCATCTAGCATTAAATATACAAGAATTTATAAAAGTAATATAAAGACAAAGACAAAATAAATGTCGGCTAATTTTGAGGATGCTTGTGGTTTGGTGGGAGTGGATAACATAGGGTTTCATGTAGAAGGGATTCCTGGAGATGAACTTAAAGAAACTTGAGGGAATAAAACAAAGAAAAATCTTGTGTATTCTTGTGCTTTATGAATTGGTAAATTTTCATCATTTAAAAAGAATATCTGAATTTTTAAAAAATAGAAGTTTTGGGAAAATAACCATATGAAAATGTGTTTATAGGTTATGAGAGGGATTGTTCTCTTGAAATGCTGTATGCCTTGAGATAGTAAACAAAACAATGAAAAACATATTGTGGAATGGCAGTTAGGATACTTGATTTCTAATTCCATTTTTGAATTGCAATGGATTGGTTCTATATTGACCTTCCAGCTTTTTTTGATTGAATGATTTTTTCTTCCTTCCTTTCTTCTTTCCTTCCAACTTCTTCCTTAATATATTTCCCAACTTTCTCTCTAAATTCCTTCTTTTCTATTTTCAACTTTCCCTCATAATCAATCAACAAACACTTATTATGTCCCTTACATTATTCAATGTATTGGATGAGTTATAAACATTAATCATCTTGGAGCTTACTATATGTTAGGTAGAAATACCACTTTAAAATAGAAGTACTGCAAATTAAATAAGGATATTCAGAAAAGTGCTATGATTTTTCTCCTTTGGTAAACAAGATAAAAATAAGAAAACCTATTGAGTTAATATTATTGAGTGATAGATTTGTAATATCTTCCCATCAGGGAAAGGTTTCCTGCCAAACATATTAATACTGTCTTTTTTCTCTTAATTCTTTACTTTCTCAGTATTATAAAGTATTCTGAAAGGCTTTATTTTTTAAGCTCTGAGATTTCCTGCAATCTCTTAAACCTGACTTTGGCCAACACTGCAAAAGTTTTCTTTTTAATGTAACTGTATCTTATTTTCCACTTTAGAACATTTTTAAGACACTGGAACAAAGCAAAGGTATAAAAAAATAGCCTGTGATGGTTTCCTCACTTGGTTCAGAAACAAAATTTGTGTTAGGGCCAGAGCAGGGGGTGGGGGAGCAATGGTGCTGGTGGGGTAGATCCTCTGTTTTATCTCTTGTAGGATCTGAGAGCTCCATAACTTGATATACTAAGTGAAAGAAATTTGAAATGGGCTCATAGCTATATGTAAAATTCCTTTCCTTTACAATTAACTGATTGCAAAAGTTATAGCATGACAAAGTATAAAATTGTGAAACTTCCTAATGTATGTCACATTTTGAGATACTGACTCATTCAAGGCAATGTAGAGAGAAGAGGTTGTGTCTGATTTGTTGGCAAGTTAAAGCAACTTTATTTCTAAAGAGGCCAGTTTGGATTGCCCTCAGAATCTGAATTTCATGCTTGATAGAAATCATCATCACAAAATGAATGGAAAGAGTTGGGGCATGGTAGTGAGATTTTTGTAAGCTGAAAGCCTTTCTGGTTTGTTGCACAGAGTTATTTTCTTTCCCAAAACCCCCACTCTTGCTTCAGTGGTTTCCAGGGTCAGCTTTGTTCTTAGAGCTAGCTTGACTTGATTTTTTCCCCACATCTGTGCTATGGAAAGCATTAAGTTCAAGTCTAGGCTTGCCTTTTACTTTACTGTTAATTGAACAATCTCATTCTGAATACACAGAAATAATATTTTGTCATTAACACCAAGTGGCTTGATGTGAGGCTAATGAAAGTTCAGATTTTCAAGGTCAGTCAGGTAAACCCAAATCATCAGAGAAGATGGAAGCATATGAAGCCACCCAAAAATGGGTCTTCATTTCTTCACATCATGAAAACACAGAAGGGGAGCTGGTGATAATAGCTTGACATATAACAATAAGGAAACAGTGTGGTGGAAATATTTGTTCCTCAAACAAAGACTGTGTAGACTTTCTTTAAGATGAAAACCTGGAGTTCTGTGAAGAATGACTGTAAGTCCAATAACTTAAAATAATATATTTATATATATATATACAAATATATTCATGTATAACTGCATATATATACATATAAATTAACATTTATGTGCATATTTATATGCACATATTTATATATTCATACATCCAAGGTAGTAGTAAAATCCTTATATTCTTAACCCCATTTGCACTTTTTAAAAAAAATTAATTATGTTTAACAATCTGAATCATCTAATAATCTTTTTAAAAGAAAGTAGACTGATAAATCTCTTAAAATAGCTTCCAAGACTAAATACTAATGGAAGACTCAGGAGCTAAAGACTGGAATAAGAAAAGGTATCAAAATGAGGATACCATGAGAGAAAACAATTAAAGACTGGGAAATACCCAAAATCAATGACAGAAACTTGTGTCCAGATCTGGAGTAAGAAAATGAAGTAAAGAATTTAAATAAAAGGTACCTTCACCTAGAACATTTAAGTAGAATATTGCATCAAAGATGGTTTGCTATTTCAAATTATAAGATGATTTCTTTTAATTCTCTTCTTAATTTTTTTTGGGGGGGGGGAGAACGAACTGATGGTGATTTAGTTGTTATGCCTGGTCCGCATACCAATAAGGGCAAAGATCATTTCCTGTATTTGAAAAGAAGTTATATAAACCACAAAAAAGTGATTTTGAATCTTAAATGCTTTTGTTTTATTGTGTTGTTCTCCTCTCCATTACTCATCTTTTTATTAGACTTATTGTACAGCACACTTTGTTTCCCTTTTAACCTAGAAAGTAAAGAAGGAAACTTTGAAGGTAGAACACCCAAATGTTCTGGTTGCAATCAAATCCTCAAATGGAATTATTTATGCTCCCTGATTACTGTGAAAAATAAAATGTGCTTGGGTGCTGAGGAACTCCACCAAGTGGTATTTATCCATTTTACTGGCTCCAGTTGGCAAAGGGCCAGCTGAGCCCTGTTTCCAAGTAATACAGCCCTGCATGTATGAGTGATGTTGACTTCTTGGCTAGCAATAGTGTCAAGCAGTACGGAGAGCCAATTTCCTCTTGTCTTCGTCCACTGAACAAATGATAAAAGAACTAACATTCAGCAAAGCTCACCAGAGCTATCAACTTCCATGCCAGTCAAATTTTAAGAAATGCAAACTTTAGAATCTGACAGCAAAGAGAAGGCTGTCATCTCAGTAGTTGATTAATGTCCCTGCCTTTGAATTTGAAAAGGATTCAAGAACAAAGGAAACTTTGTGTCCTGGTTTGTTTGTTTTAAAACTTCAGTGTAGGGTATCCATTCATGGCTCCACTTCTTGTTCCCTAAATACAGAGAGTAGAGAAGCATATAATGGTTCCCTCCCACACTCTTCCTCCTACTTAACACTTGTTTCCAAGAAGGAATCATTGAGATCAT
The DNA here is from genome assembly GCF_037893015.1 of Macrotis lagotis. Lineage (NCBI taxonomy): Eukaryota > Metazoa > Chordata > Mammalia > Peramelemorphia > Peramelidae > Macrotis > Macrotis lagotis. Next base: position 406,783,481 of record NC_133658.1, on the reverse strand, counting down.
AAATATGAAAGAATTATGGGATAAGAAAAGTTTTTAAAAAGTGTTCTAAAATCCCAAGAGTGTGACTCTGAATTGTTTCTGTCTACCCACATTGCTATGCTGTCCTGAATTTTAAAATTTTAGAACTGGAAGAGATATTAGAAATGACCTAGTATAATCTCTTGATTTTACAGGTGAGCAAATTGGCTCAGAGAAGTGAAGGTGACTTAGCAAAAGTCATGTACAGCTAGCAAGTGTCAGAACCAGGATTTTAATCAAGATCTGATGCCAAACACAGTCCACTGGTGCATGGTATCTTTTGTCTAAAAAGAGGTCATTGAAACACAGTAACTAGAATGTGTCTTGTATGTACTTAGACGGACTATAGTTTCTTGGAGTCACAGTTAAATGATCTTAAATACTCAGGATGCTCAAGTGTGGAGAACTTGTGTCCATCATTGTCTTTATACTAGCACATAGCAGGTTAGGCATTCTCCCCATATTATGGAAATAGAGCATTGATCTCTGGAGTTTGGTTGGGTTCTATAGTTCAGTAAACCAGGTTTGATTAATATTTCTTTTTGCTTTTCTTAGATTGGAAAGTAAAATTTGACTAGGTGCTGTTAGTTTTTTAATCTTCCTGATATCAGTCTCTTTACTCAAATGGAAAATGTCACTATAAAAGAAATTTAAAACAAAAATCATTCTATTATTCAAAAAATTTTATAGTCTGACCAATAATGAACCAAGGCCTAAAGCAAATATGTATGTTAGGTTACTATGGCAGTACTAGGTGATCCAAATAGATGCCTTTTTTGATCATGAAGTTCTTCATGGGTAAATTCTATGATTTTATCATCTTTTTTCCCTCCCCCCATAAGACCTAGTAAAATGCCTTTCATATATTACTGAAAATATTTATGTACTTGTCTAATGAATATTTGGCATTCAAGACCTCTACCATGTGGCAACAGCTTACTTTTTCAGCCTTATCTCTTCTCCATCTGTCTCTTTCTGTTTCTGAACCAACCAGGACTAGTGTTGTTATCTTAAATATGTCCCACATTTCTTGGCCTCCTTGCCTCCCCTAATAGTGTTTTCTCTGTTTAAAATGTCTTTGGTTCAATTCAACAAGCATTTACTAAGTGTCAAGCACTGGGCTAGGTTTTTAAAGTTTCAGAGACAAAGGTACATGAAGAACTGTAATTCTACTGATAGGAATTAATGCATGTATAGAATTTAATACTATATGCAATGCTAGGGGAAAAGAAAATAGGGATTTGGGGTTATAATTTTTGTTGCAGTAAGGGACAGATATGTGCAATAATATTTGGAAGGCAAACTGGAATTGAACGAGAATGAACTTTAAAAACTAAAGTATGGAATTCATATTTTATCTTGGAAGTAATATAAAGCACTTGGAGTTTCTCAAAAAAAAAGGAGTGACAAGACTGAACCTGTTTTAGGAATATTAATTTGTCAGTCTTATGGAGGATGAATTGGATTTAGAGAGACAGGAGATAGGGAGATCAAATAAGGTGAGTATTGTAAGGGTTAAGAGGAGAAGTGATGAGAGTCTGAGCTAGAGTAATGATCCCTAAGTTGAGAGAAAAGAATAAATGTGAGATATCTTCTGAAGGAATAGGAAAGAAGTGGCAACTGAATAAGGGACGATTTCAAGGTTATGAACTTAGGTTAATGAAAGAATGATAAGGGCATCAATATAAATCTCTAAACTAGAAAAAGGGGAAGGGTTTGGGGGAAAGTGCATTTTGCCCATTGGCAATGTTCAAAGGAAGAAAGCAAAATTATAAATAGCTATGTGGTTAAAATAAATATTTGAAATTCCTAAGTAAAGAAATAAAAATTGAAGCAGCTCTTCTGTTTCATCTCATGCTTATCAAATTAAAAGATGATAAGAAAGAGAAATTGACAAATGTTGGAGAGGCCGTGAACAAACAGGCACATTAATGTCCTGTTGGTGAAACTGTGAAATTGTTCCAGCTATTTTAGAAAGAAATTTGTAATTATAACTTAAAGTCATTAAATGGTGACTCTGCTACCCCTGCTCTTCTTTTTTCCCCTAAAGAAAAGAAAGAAAGAGGAAAATAACTCATTCATAGGAGTTATTTTTATGGTAGTAAAGAACTAGAATTTAAGGGACTTCTCATCAACTGGGAAATGACTGAACAAATTATGATGTATGAATGTAATGAAACACTATTGTACTTTAAGAAATGCTGAAAAGGATGATGCCAGAGAAACTTAGCAGAGTAAAATATAAAGAACAAAGAGAACAAATGATTCTGTATCAAAAGTAAAGACAACATTGAAAGAACTCTATTAAATGCACTGAGAGAAGTGATGGACCTGGGTTGCAGAATGAGCAACATATTTTTGGATGGGGCTAATGTGGGATTTTTTTTTATTTTATTAGGAGTGTTTACTATGTGTCTAATTTCTTTTTTTTTTTCCAATATATAATGTGGGAAGGAGAGAAAAAATAATGCTTAATTAAAAGGGGAGAGAAGGGGTGGTTAGTTGACACAGTGAATAGAGTGCCAGCCCTGGAGTCAGGAGTACCTGAGTTCAAATCTGGCCTCAGACACTTAATAATTACCTAGCTGTGTGGCCTTGGGCAAGCCACTTAACCCCATTTGCCTTGCAAAAAACTAAAAAAAAAGAAAGAAGAAAAGGGGAGAGAAAGAAAAATATAAAACTTCTGTTTTAAAAATATTGAGTTTAAGTTTTCTGGTGGAAAATTCAGTTGTAACTGTTGAATAGGTAATTAATGATGTAGGACGAAGGCTTAAGAGAATGAGAGTGGAGATATATGTCTATATCTATATCTATATCAGGATACATGCATACACACACACACACACACACACACACACACACACACACACACACACATATATATTTCAGACTCACTGTTTCCTCCATGAATTCCCTGATGCTATAAACTTAGGAAGTCCACTATATTATACAACTAGGTAAAAGAGCGTGCAGAATTTTGGAGTTGGAGTCAGAAAAAAATCTGAGTTCAAGTCTTGGTCTCAGACATTTAAAAGTTCTGTGAGTAGGAAAAGTCACTTAACCTCTTTCAGTTTTAGTTTCCTTATCTGTAAAATGAGGATATTAATAGCATCTATCTAACAGGGTTGTTGTGAAGATCAAATAATATAAATATAAATAAAGTACTTTGTAAACTTTAAAATTTAAAGAAATATTAGCTATTATTGTAGTAGTTGTTGTTGGTAAATCAATGAATATCTTTGCATAATACTTTAATTAGCACTTCTCCTATATTCAAATCATATGGTACATAAATGTCAGTGTGATATTCTGTCCACCTCTTTTATGGTAAGCACTGTACAAGAAGGAGTAGTTTCTTATCTCCTCTTTCTGTCTTACCTAGTGTATAGCTCACTGTTGTGCATACAAAAGACACTGGATCAATTTTTGTTTAGTAAAACTCTTCCAATGCAACTTTCAAAGGAGCCCAAGCTAACTAGAGAATAGATCATGGGATAGTCTTAATATATTTCACACCTTATCATGTATATATATATATATATATATATATATATATATATATATATATATGGTATGTATATATATATATCATATATCTATCTATCTATCTGAAATCAAATAACCCTATCAAATTTTATATCCTCCTACTCCTTAATATCTTGCATTGTCATATATGTATATGTATATGTGTGTGATATCTTAGACATTTAGGGTAGACATAAGCACCTCATTTTTTCCACAAAGTGTTTTCTAATTCTATCCCCTCACCTTTCCCCAGGCTTAGTCAGAAGTACTGTCTATTTTTCCCTCATTTTTTTCTAAAACATCTTATATAGCTCTCTCCTTGTCTCTTTGCCACATTTTTCTCTGTGTCATTTTTATTTACATATATTCCTATATCTTTCCTATATATCTATCAATCAATTAAAAAACCAAATATCTTTTATTTTTAGGTACTAAACTAAGTTGTAGGTATATAAAGACAAAAGTGAAATAGTTTCTTCCCTTAAAGAGCTTAATTCTCCTAGAGATAGCAAGCTCCTTGAGGACAAAACAGCCTCTGAAAGACTAATTTGAAAAAGCCACAGTCACCTACTGCATCCCAAGTCATCACCAGTCTTCTCGAATTATATCTTGGCATTGATTTTTTGATGACTGGAAAAGTGAAACTGGCAACTTTGTGTAGTTCTGCATCACTTAAAATTCAAGTCAAGACATCATCCTTATGATATCATTGGTCCTATTTGAGAACAAAGGATGACCAACAATACATGTCTTTTTTTTCCCATTGAATCCTCAGACTTAACCCAATGCTTCAAATGCTGTGTAGAGTAGGCATGCAGGAACTATTAGCTGAACTTGTTGAAAGTATAACTAATGTAAATAAGTTGGGGCAAGTATCTCCAAATACAGGTGTTACCCTTAATTTTATTAAGAGTTGGGAAAGGGAGCAGTTCTTTAAGCACCATACTCAGCCTTAATTTCAAATTCTTTTTCTACTTTCTAGTGCCTTCAACTTCAGGTAACTGCTCTGTTTATCCTCTGGTTCCTCCTGTCTCATTCACTCCCTTTCCATTTTATATCTCCACCTATCTTAAACTCTCCATTCTGGATTTCATTCAAGGAGAGAAATGCTTAGTTCAGATGACTCAGAAGATAACTAAAGGCAACCACCTAGGACAATTTAAAGTAAGAAACTCTGATGACTAACTATCCCCTTCATAGTGTTTGTTTATCAGTGAACATCCTGAAAACAATTCTAAACACAAATAAATCTCATTTCTGTCTTCCTGCTGCCAGCACCCACGCAACAGCCAATTCCATATGAGATATTTGTCATTGTTTTTATACCATACCTTGGTAATTTGATTTGGACAAGGGCATTTTCTGTTGATAAATCTGAGTAGATTACCAAGTCAGAATGTATTTATTAAAACACCAATTAGATCTTGCTCTCTCATTCATCATAAACCCTCTAATTCTTGTATGGATTGAGCAGGATATTTCCACAACTATGTTTTACTGACTAAATGATTTAAATCAAGTTGTCCTTTTATAAGAATTACCCTAGCCCAGATCAAGGCTAAGTATTTTGCACACATTCTTTGAATAATGACCCCTACCTACCTCAAGAATGGGCCTAAGGAGTGGGCTAAAAGGTAAGATCTTTCAAAAACATTCCCTCCCAATTCTTGATGAAGTTAGGAAGGGGCATGACTCAAGAAGAAAGTTAATTTCTTATTAGGCCAACTTGGGATAAAATAGGCATAAAATGCATGAGTAAGGCAGACTTTTTTTTTCTTTTGAAGATTTCCTTTGCATATTTGAACAAAATCTACTTTTTTCCCTTTCTCACCTCCCTTTAAAAAATTTAAATATAAATAATCAAATCAGAGTTGCCTGCCAAGAGCAATAGTTCTCTTTCCCTCTTTCCCTCCTTCTTTCTCTCCCTCTCTCTCCCTCCCTCCCTCCCTCCCTCCCTTCCTTCCTTCCTTCCTTCCTTCCTTCCTTCCTTCCTTCCTTCCTTCCTTCCTTCCTTCCTTCCTTCCTTCCTTCCTTCTTAATGTATTTACACTTCAGAAATTGGCAAATGCTACAAACCAAGATTTGCCTTACTTTATTGATGGACTATATTTGAGAAAGTTATGGAGAAAAATTTAATCATGCAGACTAAACTTAAAAGTGTGGTGAAAGTATTTTTTTCAAGTGAGTTAATTTTTAAATATTTGTGAACACACCATAGGGAGCTGGGGTAAAATATGAATGAGACACAGGTACTACCTTAAAAATTTGGCAATGTAGGAAAAGAACTAAAAAGTGGGATAGGAAGAGCACACAAAGAGAAAAAAGATAGATTATAATAATAATATACACATTTATATAGACTTTATTTAACTTATTAAAAATTCATTTAGATATATAATCTTACCTGAGATGCTCTAATAATACCAAGGATATTTCCCTTTCATTGAGTTTTTTATCCATCAAATTAAGCACATGTTGGGTCTGAAGCTAAGGGAGGTGCTTGTTGAGGTGTGGTTAAATGTGAGAAAAACCTAAGGTTCCTCCCAGAGCTGAGATTCTGTGCTTTGTGGTACAATTGTTACTACCCACATTTGACATTTGAGAAAATAGACTGAGAGATGGTGCCATCTATCCAAAGTCAAGATGGTGATAGGGCTGACTTGAACTCACTTTCATCATCAATTTATTAAGAACCTCATATGGGTGAGATCCTTTGCTAATTGCTAAGGATAAATAATATTTTAAAAAACAATCCCCCTGCCACACACACACACACACACACACACACACACACACACGGCAAATAATAATCACATGGAAGTTAAAAAATAAAAAATTCCAATGGAAACAATGGAAATAATTGGGAGCAAAGGTGATCTACCAAGTTAAATCTCAAAACATATTACAAATCAGTAATTCTCAAAACATTTTGGTGCTGTTTAGAAAAACAGAGATCTATCAGCAGAATAGATTTAGGGACATGGAAGCACATATATCATACATGTGCTCTAGGTCTCAGTAAATAAAGAGATTCCAATTATTAGGATAAGGACTCACTAAGAAAATCAGACAATGGTTTGGAAGAAATTAGATTTAGATCAACCCTAATACCCTTTACAAAAATAAGCTCCAAATGGATATTGAACTTACATATTAAAAGTCTTGATATGAAGAAAAAAGGGAAAATGTTACCTATTAGATCTATCGATAGGAGAATGAAGATAGAGAGGATCACAGGAGAGAAAATGGATAATTTCACACAAACAAATTCAATAAAGCAAAGCTTTAGAGGAAAACAATATTTGAAGTTTTTTAGATAAATTCATCTCCAGGATATATAAAGATATATGATATATATCCAAGCTATATAAAAATTGATTAAAATTAACACTTAATCTATGAATAAGAACTAGCAGTTCTCAAGAAAGGAAGCTGAGGTTATCTGTAACTTTATGAAAAAATGATTCTCCAAATCACTTCTAATTCTGATATCACACCTTATATCCTTCTGATTAGGAAAAATAACAGAAAAGAAAAATGATAAATTTTGGAAGGGCTGTAAGAAAAAAAGGAACTTTGATATATTATTGATATAATTGTAAATGGGTTCAACTATTCTGTAAAAAAATTTGGAATTATGTGCAAAAAGTTAAACAATAAATCTCCTTTGACCCAGCTAGAGCCACTGGTCCTGTACCCCAAAGAGATTAATGTACTAGGGGGGAAAATACAAAATTATTTATAGGAACACATTTTATGAAGGTAAAAACCTGAAAACTAAAGAAATACCTGACAATTCAGTTCTAATTCACTCATTTCTTAATTGCCAAATATTTCTTTAGTTTCCAGATTTTTGCCTTCATAAAAATGTGCTTACATTTTATATATATATATATATATATATATATATATATGTACTTTTAATGCTTTATATTTATTTTATATCATAAGAAATAAGGAATCAGATGATTTTAAAGATATGTAAAAAAAGCATAGTAAACTTAAGCAGAATCAATAGAATAATTTATATTGACATAAATATTATAAAAGATGAACCCTTTTGGAGCTTTTGTTAGAAACAAACTAAAACAAACAGAACCAGAATAACTTGAGCATTGTGAAATCAGATAAATTTGAATGGTGACAGAAATATGATCAATATAGAATTAATGATAAAGAATGTGATTTATCTCTTGACTGAGAGAAATAGGATTCAAAATTATATAGACAAATATAGACAGTAACTTGCTGATTAGATAGAGACAAATGGGTAAACATAATAGGCAGACAAACTGGAAGACAAATGGACAGGATAGATAGATAGATGCTAGATTAGACAAATAAATACCATTACACTATCTGTACATGTTACACTATATGTATCTGTATATACTATGTGCATCTGTTAAAAGAATTTCTTGGGGGTGGCTAGGTGGCATAGTGGATAAAGCACTGGCCCTGGAGTCAGGAGTACCTGGGTTCAAATCTGGTCTCAGACACTTAATAATTACCTAGCTGTGTGACCTTGGGCAAGCCACTTAACCCCATTTGCCTTGCAAAAACCTAAAAATAAAAAGAATTTCTTTTTCTTTTCCCTGTTTTTCAAAGATATGAGGGTTATGAGGAACAGAAAATAGGTCTGTTAAGTAAAAAAGGGGATATATGTTGGATGCTACAGATGTGGAATGTTGTATGCACATTCAGATTCAGTCACTGCATTGGTAGTTTTGCATGACGCTTTTACTTTGTTACAAGAGAACTCTCATGGAGTACGGATAATCTAAAAATGCTTGTAATATAAACATGTACCATTAGTAAAACTTTTTAAATGTATAGTAAAGTGAAGTGAAAAAGAATGGAAGATGACATGTTGACGATGAGGTAAGACATTGCTCAAGGATTGTGAATTCTGACAGGACATCCTTTATTACGCTCTTCCTTTCCTCTCTTTTCCTCTTCTCCACCAAGTCAAGCAAAATCACTAGAGGCCCTGCTTTCCTTCCTGACTTCATCAATTTGCCTTTCCTCCTGCTTGCTAATTTATTTTTGTTTATGTGCCATAGCAACCATCCCTTGTTTCCCTGGATGTTCTACCCCAAAGGAAAAGAGAAAATATGCTAAAAATAGTAACCCATGAGGGCAGCAGAAAGAAGCAAGAATCCCCCAGAGTTAAGTCTGTGAAGGTGGAAGGCATGGAGATTTGGGAAAGGGAGAAGAGTCAGGATCAACAATATTTTGGTTTCAGTCCAGGGTCACCTAGGTGGCTATAGTAATCTGAGGAAAGCCCTGTAAACCAGAAGAACTGACACAGTCCTAGCTTTGCTATTGATGAGCTATGTGACTTTGAACAGGTCATTTTATGTCTCTGAATTTCAGTATTTTAATATGTTGATTACGAGGACAGTCAGGATCATTATGGCCCTTTCCTTTGAGTTCTAATATTCCATCATTCTTTTTCAAAGTAGTTGGGAGAGGAAGCATGAAATCAAGAGAAAGCTGAATACACTTTTCAGAATGAGGAAATTCTGAACTAAGGAGGTTGGGAGAGTGTCCTGTTTGGGAGAGAAAATTGATGAATTCCATTTTATGCATGCATAATGTGAGAAAATACTTACATAGTTAAGTGGAAACCTCTGAAAAGCATTTGCAATGGAAGTGGGAATAAATCTATCCAGATGTTCCTCAAGTCTATCAAGCCTTAGTCTTTCTGCTAAGTATCAGTCATAAATCTCCAACTCCCTCCTAAGTAAGATTTCAAACCAGATGTTTCATAAGGCATTTCAAATTCAACATGTGCAAGAGAGTTTATTATATTTCCCTCCAAAAATCTCCCTTTTTCTAAACTTCTATTTCTAAAGTATTAGAGTGAAATCACAGGATAGGATTGTCAACATCATAATCAAAATTATTTCCCCTTTAGAATCAATCACTAGGCAGATTTAATGTCTAGTAAATCATTTGTGGGAACAGCTAGGTGGCGCGATTGGATAGAGCACCAGCCCTGAAGTCAGAGGACTGAGTTCAAACCTGATCACAGACACTTAAAATTGCCTAGTTGTCGGACCTTGGGCAAGTCACTTAACCTCACTGCCTTAAATAAATAAATTTTTAAAATATCATCTGTCATTTGTTAGATGCTGTGACATCTGAAGACAATAGGCAATATTAATTAAAGACATGAAATTTTTTTGACCCATACCTGCGATTTTTAATAGTATAGAAGAATTGATGCGAATGATCAATTGATCTATAATTTCTTGTAGAGAGTTGACTAAAAAATTAATAGAATTGTCCAGAATCATATAACTAGTAGATGTGAAAGGGAAGATTTTGAATCAAACTGTTCTCCTTCACTAAAGGGTCTTTTTTTTACTTGGCTGTGAGGCCATAGTTTCCAGAATCTGGTTAGGTTTTCTACATTATGCTTTTCAATATGTTGATTACTGAAAATTACTACCTGTTGAAAAACAAACATTTTCTAGTTACCTTTACCAGAATTCTTCTAAAGAAAGAAAAGAAGTCTGTATGGTACTATGATTTAATGAGATGGGAACAGGTGCTGTGTTAACTTCCTTGTTGTGCCATAATTCTAATGTCCGTTGCAAACAATTCAACACATATGTTTGGCAGTTGATAACGCACATTTAAATCTCTTTAGTTCCATTTCATTTTCACTACCACCAACATGGCATTTCTTATCAGAGCAGGATGATTTTTAATTGACATATAGAAGGAAAGGACTTTTCAGAAACATATTATGCTGCCTCTCCTTATTGCTTTTCCTGGCCATTTAAATAAACCTTTTCACAAAGCACATCTGACAGGAAGATTTTGTTTGGATGAATTCACTTGGATGAGTCCTTAGAATACATTTTCAATTTTTAATTATTTTATAGTGATTATACTGAGTTACAGAAAAGGGTTTACCCAGAGATCTATATGCCTAATACTAGTGTCCTCCTCCTGAGAGATTATCTCTATTTTATTCCATTCTATCTTGTTTGTACATAGTTGTTTGAATATTGCCACCTACCAGAAGACTGTATGTTCCTAGATTACAAGGATTGTTTTGTCTTTCTTTTTATTCTCAGCATGCAATATAGTTCCTAAAATAGTTCCCAATAGTTCTAGAACAAATTCTAAGTTATGTAAATACCAGGTGCTTAATAAAGGCTAGTTGACTTCACTTGACTAGTCATATATCAATGACTGCATCTAAGAAAAACTTTGAACATGTCCACACATTTTATCAAACTCATTGATACTTGGAAATGTATTTGTAGAATTGATTATATTTATCAGCTTCATCCAGATAAATGACTTCTGTAAAAATCTTTCTCTTCTATTAAGGCAACCTCAAATTTCTATTGTTTGAAATATTTCTTAATCATATCAGTTCACAGTGATGACCCTTCCTTCCTTGAATTTCTGTGACACTTCAAGGTAAAGGATATCCCAAGGACCAAATTTAGTCTATTCTCTTATGCAAGCCTACCCATAAGCTAAGCATGGTTTTTACATTTTAAAATAAAGTAAAACTTTACAATATCCAAAACATGCTTAGCTTGTAGGTTGGGCAGGATAAAAGTTTGTAGCAGACTGTATTCTTTGCTAACTCCTGGGTTCCCTCACAGTTAATTTTAGAAAGGTAGTGTGGTTTGGCAAATAGAGTAGGGGACTTACTTGCTAGGAAGATATGGGTTGAAATCTCGTTCTACTCCAGACTTCATGATCATGGGCAAGTTAGAAACTTCTCTGTCTCAGTTTTCCCTATCATTAAAATAGAAGTAAAAGAGACTTGTGAGGATCAAATGAAATAATATATATAAAGTGACACCATTTTTGCTTGCATTTTACTCTCTCCCCTGAAAATTCTAACCTATGTGTATACCAGTAGAGCAAAATTAATGTTTTGTTCATCTTTGTAGCCCCAGTTTATAGTATCCCTCTTGTTTAGTATCTGGCTGATAGTGGGTCCACTGTTTAAATATTCACTGATGACAATCATTTGATAATGTAAGAGCATGGCTCTTTTGCTTTCAATAATATATCATGCTCCCTGTCATTTGGAAAAGAAGATGCTGACATGCATTTTTTTAAGTGACTGAAGGATTTCTCAGCATAATGAATTCCATTTGTTAAGAGATTGTCAGTAAAAGTGCCTGTCCCTGCTGTGTCATGTTAACATCCCACTGATTATGATGGCTCTGAAAGAATGGGGAAAATAGTCCTTTCAACATGCTGACATCACCAAATAGGACACTAAGCTCCACTAATCTGTGAAATTGTTCTTTACTTTCCAGTACACTGAAAGCTAATTGCTTTCTTCAATGAAACAAGACTATCCCCTGATCTAGTCTAGTAGGAAGTGAAAATTACTCACCTGTGATGCCTGGTTACTTTATCCCTGAGACTCTTAAGAAAATGTTTACTAGTTAAGCTATAATAAACCCCAAAGAGTCAACCGACCATAGAGATAATTTTTATTGCTATAGAAGAATCATTTTGATTTTGTTTTAAACTCTTCTTATAAACCTAGGAATTAGATGCTTAGGTAAGAAATTGTTTCCTCTTCTGGAATTTCAGCAAAGTTGGAAAGGTTTGAACTATTAGCAAAAGCAGATTTTTTTTGTCTAATGTCCCGTATCCAGCATCAGTTTGAAGAAGACCACCTCTAGGACTATGGTCCCATGATGTGATGATTTTTCTAAGCCACAGTTACCTCATAATTTTACCATTCAAATGAACTGAAAGGTTGAGATTTATATCACTAATGGGAATTCCTTGCCAAATCAAATGAAAACTTAGATCACTGAAGTATTTTTTTTGCAAGGCAAACAGGGTTAAGTGGCTTGCCCAAGGCCACACAGCTAGGTAATTATTAAGTGTCTGAGACCAGATTTGAACCTAGGTACTCCTGAGTCCAGGACTGGTGCTTTATCCACTACGCCACCTAGCCACCCCTTGAAGTATTTAAGTATCACAGAAGGTATTAGGAGATAGTAACATTGTTTTTCAATAGCTGATCTGGGAATGAATGGCCAGTTATTTCAGGGAGAAGCTATATCATATAAAAGATGCAATCCATAAATGATGAATACCTGATGAAGTAGAAATGTCTATGTGAGTTACAGTAATATCTTTAAAAAGTCAGAGAAGGAAAATTAATTCCATTCTTCTATTTTTCATCTCATTTATTTATACTATGTTTTCAATCAGTTTTGAGATAATATTGTACATTAAACACTTGTTGAAGTGTGGCAAAGAGTTTGATGCAACAATAAACATCTCATAATATTGGGAAAGAACTGGTCAAATTAGGATATTCCATTCTACCAGAAGTAGAGAGGGTATTGGACTTGGAGTCAAAAGATCTGGATTCATTTCCTGGCTGTCAAGTCATTTAAGATTTCTGAGTGTCTTCAGAGTTGAATCTCAATGTCTCTCTAGACCTAAAACCCACTTGATCATTTTCAAATTGTCAGACACAAGACAAGTAGATTATGAGTACTGCTATTTGACAAGTCAAAGGAATCAATTTCTCATACAAAGATTCATTTCATTTAACTTAGTGTATATAATATAAAACATTACTTAATGGGAGAAAACTGAGCAAAGGCACTTTTTGGCTGACTGACAATATTTTCTGATTGGGAATGTGAAATTGAGGAGAAGTCTCTACAGACTTAATTGGAATGAAGTTATTTGAGTCATTTAGAAATGCAAGGGGAGAGCACTGGAGAAAATCCCATAATGGCATCATGCTGCTAGGGTAAAGGGATGGAGAGGGAGTGGAGGGATTAGCAAAGGTTTGGGTTGGTTTGGATTTTGCCTCACTTGAATTTTTTAGCTCCTGGAATCTTCTGATCCACAAATACTATGTTTTGAGGCATAATTGGGATTAAGTGAATACCCAGGGTATACCCAAAGTGATTCACCCAAGTGAATAAACAGCTTGTAAATGTCCAAACTTAGGTCCTCCTGACTACAGGGATGATGTGCTGTTTTCATATTTTTATGTTATTCAAATAAAATTTGGGTCCATCTCTGAAATATTCTCTGGTGTATTACATTCATTGACCAGCATCTCAAAAGGGGAAAGATTGACTGAATACAAGTACCTCTAGGTTGCTCCAATTAGCTTCCCAAAGAAGTAACGTTGGTTTTAAGTAGATAACCTGTCTCTCAGATACTGTTTAAGAAGTGGAATCGATTCAAATTGTATCTTTTTTTCCTCCCCTTTTTTTTGTCCTGGCTTATGGCTAAGAATGTTCAAACATCTGGGTCAATAAGTCCAAGCTACTAAGTATAAGGTGGAATGCCCCCCCACTTCTTATAATACTCTTTGTGTTCAACTTCCAAAGTGCCCCTAAATTCTTATTCCTTAATGTCACTTTTAAAAATCATTTTTTTTCTAGAAAAAAGACACTATTTCTTTAGCTCCTATTTTCAATATGAAAAAATGTGAAATCCTAAGGGGAAAAAAATCACCAGACAAGTTTAAAAAAAATGGATGGAAGTAAATAATGGTCCATACCTCAATGTGTCATCTGGAAAGAGTACAATGAAAAGCTCTAGACTATCAAAAGTAGTCACACTGGGAACTTGTAGAGGGGTCTTTCCATCTGAGGATATCCAGACCCAAGCTAGATGTTGCCCCTTTACCCATCTGCCCCCAAATTCAATTCATTTCAATTTAATAAACATCAGGACTTATTCTGTGTGCCAGCTAGGGACTGGAGAAAGAGACAAAAAATATTCCCTGCCTTAAGGATCTTACTTTCCACTTTTACTTTTTTTTGTTAGCATCATAAAAAATACCCAGAAAATTAAATATAATTTATATGCAACAATAATACAAAATGATCCCTACAGGTAAGAGAGAAGTTATAATTGGAGAAATCAAGACTGACTGATCTCTTTATAGGAGGTTCCATATGAATTGTGCTTTGACTATAAACAGAGTTTCTAAGAAAATGTGAGGAGTAGGAAATAGATCCTAGGCATGGGGAAATTAACATTTCCATAGAGCTAATCATTGATCCTCTAGAAACTGATGAGATGATCAAGATAAAATATAGAGGGGCAGCTAGGTGGCATGGTGGATAGAGCAGCAGCCCTGGAGTCAGAAGGACCTGAGTTCAAATGTGACCACAGACACTTAATACTCATCTAGTTGTGTGACCTTGGGCAAGTCACTCTTAACCCCATTGCTTTAAATAAATATTTTTTTTTAAAAAAAGATAAAAGATAAATCAAGTAGAAAAGACCCAGAACAGACAATTGAGGAATGCTACTGAGGAGCAGACAGCTGTACAGCTGGAGGAAGTAGCATCAGGGAGGCCAAGGGAGGGGAGATTACCTAGGAGGTGGCTGACAGAGAAAAGTTGCAGAGAAGAACAAGGGGAAAAGGTAGGGGAAGGGAATAAACACATATATACACATACACACATGCATATACATATACATATACATATACATATACATACACATATACATATACATATACATATACGTACACATACACCCAAACATATACACACACACACACATATATACACAATATGGTATTATATTATTTAGCATATAAAGCATATTATATATTATATTTTATATCTATAGCCTATTATGTGTCAAGTATAGCACTTTACAATGTGTCAGACATAAGCACTTTACAATGATTGTCTCATTTCATCATCATCGTAATCATCATCATCATAACTTGAGATAGGTACTGCTATTATTTTCATTTTATGCTTGAGAATTTTTGTTGTCCTTCATTCTTGAAGATGACCATGACTTCAGGGAGGTGATATCATGACAAGAACATGAATTGGATTTGCGTGAAGAGGGTCTGTGTTAAGTCACCAGTTTACTTTTTCTATTAGAAACACCTGGGTGCAGTGGCTAGATATAAATTAGGATGATTGGAGATGGTCCTGGATGCTAGGTAATCGAGTGAATGTGACTTGTCCAAGGTCATCCAGCTAGGAGGGGACTGAGGCCAGATTCAAAATCCTATCCCCCTGACTCCAAGACCAGTGCTCTGTCCACTGTGCTAATAGTCAAGTGAATTCAAAAAGCAAAACCCTACATTGTGTTGTTTAAAAGAAACATACTTAAAGCAAAGAGATACACATAAAGTCAATTCTAGCACCCTATATGTTATGGTGCACTGTCCTCAATATTTTTTACTAAGTTTTATTCTATCTCAAATACCCCTTTTTATTATTAAATTTATTCAGCAACTTGATTAAGGCTAATAAGCTTTGATATTTGTTTTCTAAATATATCCCCTAAATGCTGTTTTACTTCCTGCTCCCACCATAGTACAAGATGAATCTACAATGAGTATAAGTAATAATCACTTTTTCACTTTTAGTTTTCAGTGGTCCAATAATGGATCCTAAAATGCTAAATAAGTATGGGAGGAACTCATCTGAGATTTTCTATCATTTGTGGAGGGGACAGGAGTGAACAAAGTTTCTCTCTTTGTTTTCCCAGGGTCTTTCTACTCTTGGTGATCTGTTCTCTCTATTCCTAGTACCTAGTGCCTGATTCCAGTTTAGGTAAGAGATTGAACAAAGCTGGATGGTGCAATGAGTAGAATACTAAATTGGAAATAGGAAGACTGATGTATCTAACCAAAGACATGTACTGGCTTGTGACTTTGGATAAGTCATTTAATCTCTGTCTTAGTTTCCTCATAATAGTATTTATGTATCAGGATTGTTGTAAAGATGATATGATAGAATATTTATAGAGTGTTTTCAAATCTTATAAAACAATATAAATGTTATCTATTATTATGATTTTTATTATGAGTATAAATGCTACATATATATTCATGGTTCAATATAATTTCACAGTTTAGCTTTTATTAACTAATTTGAACAGGTATCATTAAGTATGGATAAGTTCTGATTAGTGAGAGTGATAAATCCCCCATATATTTGAATAAGCATTCTATATCTCCATTGGATGAAACAAATTACACATTTTTCATAATGAAAACTTTGAATAGTGGGAATTTGTATATATGGGACAACTTCAATGTTTTTGTTATTTGTACTAGTCAGAATCTGAGCACATTACAAAATATTTCTCTTAATTTTATCACATTTTTCTTTGTATTCCTGACATTTCACTTAGTAGCTATTCATTGAATGGTAATTGAGTGACAATTTACTTCAAAAATGGTTGCTAGCATTTTATTGTTTTTTTAGAGAATTTGCCAAGGTGAGAATCTCTGTATTCCACATTCTTGAGAAGCTCGTGTTATTTGTCTCTTCTCTATTGCCTATCTTAAGCCCTAACTTTTGAGAATTATCACAGTTATCCTAAATGAGAATTCTTTTTTTCTTTCATCTGGATAAGATCAAGGCATTCCTGGATTTTAGTCTGAGAAAATTTCAGTGAGGTGAATGGGTTACTTCCCTACCTTCTCTAAGATTCTAACTTCTCTTGCTGATGATAATGTTGAGGATGAGATAAATTAGATATGGCACTTTGAAATATGTCCATATTTTGGCTATTTCAAGGAGTAGAGTTTATATTGAAACAGCATCCAGACAAGAGGAAAAAAACAAACATTTTTAAAGTCATAGTTCTAGAGTTTTCTCCCGTGTCAGACTAAATTATGATTTTGTTTGTTTTTACTTTTAATATTCTTTTATTTTTTTCAGTTTGGTGTTTGAGAATTTTGCCATTTCTCATAGGCAATGTGAAAGACTTGTTTTCATTTGCCTTTTACTAAATCTGTAGTGATTTAGAATATTTTTGCTATAGATTTTAAATAGCTTTGGATTTTTTATTCTGAAAACTTCCCATTTATAACTTTTCACCTATTATCCATTGGGGAATGACTCTTATTTTTATAAATTTGACTGTTTCTTATATATTTGAGAAATGAGGCCTGTATCAGAGATAGTTGCTATTAAACATTTTTGATATTTCTTCATCATTTATGGTACGTTTTTAGCAGAATGTGCTTTCCTTGATTATCTCTTTCTATTAAGTCTATTTTGTTTTTTCTTTGTTTGAGGTCATGATTCCTACTCCTGCCCTAATCACTTCAGTTGAAGCATAATAGACTCTGATCCATCTCTTCCTTTCAACTCTATATGTGTCTTCCTAATCCAAATATATTTCTTTTATACATATCACCTTTAAAAACTATGTTTTTAAATATTTTCTTCAGTACTTTTGTGCCTCTTTTGTCAAACTGTGTAAATTTTCTTTTCACAATTTTCTCAATAATTCTCATTTCTTTTTTCACTTTTTTTCTTCTTCACTTGTAATTTTTTTCTTTAAGTCTTTCAGAAATTCTTTCCGACTTTGGCTCAAATTAGTATTTTTCTTTGAGACTTTGCTTGTAGTTGTTTCTACATCGCTCTCTTATTTTAAGTTTATTTCTTTGTCTTACCTGTCACCATAGTAGCATTATGTAGTAAAATTCTATTTTGCTGTTCACTCATTTTCCATTTATTTCTTCAATATGAATTTTATTTTATGTTTGGACTCTGTTCATCTGGGAGTTAAGAGGCACTGTGCCTAGTATGGGACATTTTTGTATTGCTATTTATAAGAGTTAGTTTGGGAGTCCTCAAGTTTTTGGTGCTTCTAAGTTGATGTATCCTGGTAGAGATGTGGGTTAATGTTTTTCCTGATCTAGGTTTTGGTCTTTACATGGAAAAGATACCTGCTTCCCCATAGCCACAAGTACTGTGATTTTTCTTCCTTGTTATTGATCACAAATGCCTCTCTTTGTCCAGAAGCTGAAACCCAGAACTCTTTATGATCAACTTCACTCAGTACTACTTTTACCTAGAGCCTGCAAAGGGTCCTCTGTAATCTCCAGCTTTCCAACTGTTTTGGTCTGAGAACTCCCAAAGCTGCTGGTACAATAGCACCTTTCCAAGGCCCATTGTTTGTGTTCCTGACCCACCCTGGGTTTACAGACCTTTCTGTCAGACTTCCCAAGCTTCCTTAGTCTAGAAAAATGCCCCCCTCTGACCTTTCGTTGGTTTTACAACTCCAAAATTTGATTTGAAGTAATATTTTAAAGTTGTTGGGAGAAATATTGAGAGAGATCATATGGATCCTGATTGGTACTTAAATCATAATTTCAAAAGGTTGAGCCCCATGTTGTAGATTTTTATCTGTTTTCATATTCTCTTAATCAATTCCCCTTCTTAGAAGTAGTTCCCTGGTATGTATGTATGTATGTATGTATGTATGTATAAATAAACAAATAAACGAACAGCTAAAATAAGTAAATAAATAAATTATTTGAGAAGAACCTTTTCATGGTGTAATGGGTCAAGTGGCACAATAAAGAAGATCAATTTGATTATTGTCAAAGGTAGCAGAAAGGTAAACTCTGTTTAAAAAAGAAATAAAATATAGCTTAAGATTTTGTTGTCCATCACTGTCCTTAATAATAGGAATATAAATAATGAATAATTATTTAAATAATAATCCTTCCAGTGATTTACATCTGAATAGCAAGGTCCAATTGCACAGTACATAGGTAATTCTAATTCTTGCCAACTCAAAGAGTTGTAGGAAGCCTTGAATGACATTAATTTTGCAAAAGCATTTTCTGAACCCCAGAGTGCTAAAGAAACATTTACTTTTATTTTGTATCTCCCTCATTGAGAAGAGTTCTAGTCATGATTCCCCCCCAAAAGACAAAAAAATAAAATAAAGTTTCTCTCCCTAAAAAATGGGTGGGAGATACCTTAATTACAGAGTGAAAAATGGTTCTAGATTTAGAACCAGAGGAACTGACCTCAACTTGGCTAGTTTTGACCTGCAAAATTCTTTTCACTTCACTGGATCTCGGTTTCTTTATCTGTAAAGTAAGCGGACTGAAACCAAAGGTCCATTCTAACCCTCCCTCACTTATTATCTTATCATCCTAAAGTAGTCTATTAAGTACAATTCTCCTTTCCTAGGATCTGAGCCTGCTGTTTACAAAGGCTTGAAAGGAATAGGTTTGACTGATGGGGATTATAGACAATGCTATATATGTTGAAAAGGGAGAACAGGAGAATTAGAAATGCTCACTGTTTGGAGTCTGACAGGCAAAGGAACTGATGGATATTGGGAAATTATAATCATCATGAAAGTCTTCAACACAAGAAAAATGAGAGAGATGGTGAAATGTCAAAGCATGAAAAGACCAGAATCTAAATTTTAAAAAAATATCTATTTAAAAATCCAACTTTAATCATTGATACTTGAAATGGAACACTGGCAGTTAGGAACTGTTAAAATATTAACACTCCTATTGAAACAAAAATCCAGCTACTTTATTATCTTCATTGCCAGTTCTATGATTTCATAATTAAGTCTTTCAGTTTGATTTATTTAGACTCTAAGCAAACTTTCAAAGTAAGTTTGAGGGGCCTTTGAACTTGAAAAATGAATGTATTACTTTTTCTGAAGGCAATTGGGCATCAGCGCCTCATCGTTTCATCAGCTCAGTTAGGCTACTGGGATGCTAAGAAATTTCTATTGAGAATCTTTCTAACTAAACTTTAGACAAACTCATTTGTGGGATGAATATGGAGTTCTCCCATAGTTCCTTTAAATATATAGAGAATTTCCAAAAGTGATACTGTATCTGTTAGTGAGAACAGATTAGATGTCACATTATCTTTAATTTGTCTTTATGGCTTATAATTGAGTTAGGTAGAATATTATAAGTTTTCTCTTTAATTCAGCTCAATTCAGTCCAACAAACCTTTATTAAATGTCTACTAGGTACAAGAAATCATGTTTAGTGGTATGAAATATCCACAAATGAATGCATCTGGTAAAAGTCAGTGAGGGGAAAGGAGTGATTCTGATAAATCATTCTAGGAAACTTTGAAGGTGAGAAAGAAAATAGTGTCAGAACAAGGATAACTTCAAGAAATAAACAGGACATTGAAGAAAGAAAAGGATTTCCATAGACAAAAATGACAAGGTAGTACAATCCAGATATAGTAGCTATCTCATAACTAGTAAAAATATAAAAAAGTAGAAAATGATCAGGGAAAAGTTAGCATCATAGAGTGCTCAATTACAATATGACTAGATATGTTCAATAATTTCTGATTGTGGAGGGAATTGCAGTCTGGGTTCAGAAGTTTCAATTTTATTCATAATTGTACAGGGAGATGCTGAAGGTATTTTGGCAGGTTAATGAGACAAACACACACACACACACACACACACACACACACACACATATATACAGGCACACAAACTTTTTATTCTCTCTTTCCTTGAACCTGTCTAAATCAATAAGTCCAAGAGACTTGAAAAGGTGCGATTTCTTTAACTTCAGTTTCACCACTAGAAAAGTCATAGGAGGAACTGAGGAGCTGGGTCCATTGTGATTGAACATATATTAAATTCTGAAAATGTTTTAGAGATCTTATAGATTCTTCTAATTATAGAGCTTTGAGATGTCTAATGGTGCCTTAAATGTCTCACAAATTTTAAGCTATCTTCTGCTTGAACACCTACTTGAACACCCAGTGACAGAGAACTCACTAGCTCTAACCCACACTTGTCTTTGGGGTAGTTTCAAATATTTTGAAAACAATTCTTGTAGTGATCCCAGGTCTGCTGACAACTTCTGCCAGTGGGTATCAGTTTCCTTTCTAAACATACAAATATTGGTCATTCTCTCTTCCCTAAGAGAGTGCACCAGATATTTGAAGATGCCAGACATCATGGTTCCCCTGTCATAGCTCAAAGAACCTAAATTCCTAACAGAACATAAATAGATCCAACAAATATACCATACTATGGCATAATTTGTAAAATACCATAGCATGTTATATTTGTTGGATCTAATTATGTAAAATAAAATGTTAAGCAACCTTGCTACAAAGTAAGAAAGCAAGAAAAAAAGAATCTATCATGGAACAGGTAGTAGAAAAGGATGAGAATAGATGAGGAGGTGAATCACCAGCTTGTGTGGATATCCAGTTACAGGTAAAGGTGGCCCATAAGTCAATGTCTGTAAGTTGCAGACTGCTCTGTGTCATATCTCTAACCTGGTTGTCAGAGCAGCTTTGAAGTCCTGGTACTATTTTTCTTTCTTACCTCAAAATTTCAGCAAAATAGACTCTGATGAATGTCAGTGAGGTGAGAAATGTGAATTTTGATTGACTTAAAGGAGCTTTCACTAGATCTCACATAATGTAGTCAGAGTTACAAGTACTATCCCCTATAGTTCTAAATGTGAGAAATACGAGGGATTAAAGGGAATAGGTTCAAAAGCATGAATGAGGTCAGATTTTTTTTCACTCAATTTCTATAGTTTTGCTTCACTTCTTTCTTACTTGCCTTAATTATTGATTAGGCCTTGTGTCAATCAAATTTAGATCTGTTAAAAGACCTTATTTTTTAAAAAAAGGTCAAGTCTCCCACTGTATCCAGGGACATCTCTAGTCATCATAATACATATCCGGTCACTGGATCCAGATGACTCCAGAGGGGAGAGTGAGTTTGGTGATTTTGCACAACCCTCCCTCACTTAAACCCAATTCACTTGCATGTTATGGCATCACATCCCAGAGAAAATTTTTAGCTATTTTTTTGTTCTTTATATCTTTCTGGTCTACCCCAGATGAGCAAGATAGACCTTATTTGAGCTTTAAATGCAAAAAGCCATATGAACTCCATTACTAGATGGGGATGTGGAATAGTGCAAAGAGCTAGGAAGTCCTGGGTTTGTATCTCATCTCTACCACTTAACTAAATATATTACCCTGGATATAAATTCTTTCTGATTCAATTTTCTCAAAGCAAAAATGGATAATGATAGCACCAATTTCAAGATTGGAATACTTATCACAGGGTCTGGTACATAGTTGGAGTTTAATAAATGTTGATTTTTTCTTTTCTCCTTTATTTCCTTTTTTGTGACCAATGGAAAGTCATTTAACCCCTCAACTTAAGTTTCATCATCTGTATAATGAGAATAATTAGAAATTTCTAACAAGTTGTTCTGATGCTCAATGATATTATGTTTGTAAAGCAGTTCACAAACTTTGAAACCAGATAAATATCAGTTGTTGTCATCATTAGTTAGAAGAGTGTCATTTTATCCCAAAAGAAGTCATATATGTATGTATACATGTTTTAATGAAGAATCAAGGATTTGAACAGTCCTCATTGCTCCCATTCAACCTATTATGCTCACTATCTCTTCTTCTGGCCAGGTCGCTCATCTCTTCCACTCCTCCATCTTCACATGCACACACTCACACAATGAAAAGACCAGGAAATCTTTTCCAGTCTTGACTGGACATCATGTTGAAACTTGAATGTCAGACATTTTATAGTTAATTTTTATTCAAGAAACTTGGGTAAATTGATGTGTTCTCAGGTCGACTCTTAATTTTTCCTTGACTCAAAGAACCCATTTAACTATTGATTGTTCTTTTGACTGATAAATTTGCAAATAAGGGCTAGATTTGGACTCTGGGATTCATTTGGCAACTCTGTCTTTGAGATTGCATAGCATCATTCTATTTCTAGAAGGTGTTAAAAAATAACTTTTGCTGTCTGTTGAATATTTGAAAAGAAAAGAAATTCCTTTCAGATAGAGCAGTTACAGTTGGCTTTCAGTCAACACTTGGTAACATAGTATACCAGAGAGATTTTTTTTTTAAATTCAGAGTCAACAGCCATAGATTTCCCCTGTTGCAGAAGGGTAGAACAAAAACAATGATTTTTCCAAATACATTGTCCATATAGCCTGGAGTAAAATGTCTCAATTTTGCTTTAAATAAAATGTTGCACAGTATGTATACATTGTCATTCTCAGATAAAAAGAGAACTTTTCTTGGAAAGATGGTAAATAACTCGTTGTAGGCTTAGAACATTTTTTGGGGGGAAGAAGGGGCTTGGTGAATGAGTGATCAAAACCTTTCCAACCATTCCAAAAATGCACATCATTTTTTTCCAAAAGGATCAGAGAAATAGCATGAATGGATAACTCCAAATTTATCTCTATTGCTGGTCAATGAAGTAAAAGACTATTGCATTTTTGCTAGATCTACATATAAGGGATAGTAAAATAAGCACTAATTCATAATCAATCAATCAATTAATAAATGTTTATTAATTTCTCATTTACAAAATTATTGATTGTTAAGCTCCCACTGTATACAAAGCAGTATGTTAAATGGCAGGGATATAAAAAGAGGCAAAACAGTCCCTCTTTTTATGGATGTTATAACTTAATGGGGAGACAATATACAAACAAATATATACAAAATAAGATGTCCACAGGGCAATATAAGAAAACAATGAACAGAAGAAAGGCACTAGAATTTAGAGGGGTTGGGGAAAGCTCCTAATAATTGTTGGGATTGCTTTTGGGCAGGGAGAGTTGAGAAAGAAGAGCAATTAAATCTTAGGGGATGGCAAGAGAAAATTTTCAGAGATAAGAGATGATATTGTTTATAGAATAACTAGCAGACTAATGTCCCTGAATCAAGAGTATATTTTATAAAGTAAGTTGTAAGAAGATTGGAAAGGTAAGAAGGGTCTAAGTTATAAAAGGGAATTACATGTTACATGATAATGATGATGATGATGATGATGATTATATTTCTCTTTCATTTTCAAATGAGATAATGATATTAGGGCAGTGATACCATGACATGCACCAGAATTGGATTTGAGTGAGGAGGGGCTATGTTTATTTACCAGCCTCACTTTCTCCTATTGTGGATCAGTGGCCAGATATAAATCAGGATGAATGGAGATGGCTCTGGATGAGAGGCAACTGGGATTAAGACATGTGCCCAAGGTCACACAGCTAGTAGTATCAGAAATCAGATCTGAACTCAGGATTTCATGAATTCTGAGCTGGTGCTCTACCCACTGCTCCACAGAGAAATAAGCATTTATTGACGAATGAAGTGGCCAATTAGAGCTCTGCTTTAGGTAAATCACTTTAGTGACTGAATAGCAGATAAACTGGACAGACTGGAAAGACTAGACAGGCAGACCCACTAGCAGGCTATTGTTACAGTCCAGATGTGATGTGATAAAGGTTTGTTTGCCTTAGTGTGGTGGGCCATGTCAGAGGATGGAATTGGTGCCAACTGGCAAGATGTTGCCAAGATAAAATTGACAGGCCTTGGCAACAGTTTAAGTGGAGAGTGAGAGAGATGATGAATCTTGAATTAATCCTAAAGTGTGAGCCTGAGGACTGGGAAGATCATGTGGCCTACTATAATAATAGGAAAAGTAGAGTAGGGTGAGAGAAGATTTAGGGGAAAGATGAGTTCTATGTTTGGGCATTTTAAATTTAAAATGTCTGTTAAACGAGTTTGTGGTATCTGAAATATAGGTAGGGATGTGAGACCAGAGATAATCAGAGAGTTTAAGGAAGTATGGGTGAATCTGAAACAGAATAGAGGTGACAGTTAAATCCATAGGAACTAATTATATCACTAAGTGTTGTATATGCATATGCATACTTATGCATATGTATACACATTATGTGTATGTCAGTACTGTGTATGTATGTATGTATGCTATATAGAGAGAAAAGAGAAGAATGTCTGGGACAGAGCTCTCAAGAGAAAAGGATCCAACAAACAGAGAGGGAGAGATCAAATAACAGGAAAATAATCAGGGAAGAATTCAATTCTGAGAACCTAAAAAGAAGAGTGACAAGGAAGAAAACAAGACCAACAGTGTCAAAGACTGCAATTAGGTCAAAGAAAATGAGGATTGAAAGAAGCTCTTTGGATATGGAAACAAAAATATTGTTGATATTTAGAGAGAGCAATTTTGATGGGATAATAAGTGCTAAGTCAGATTATCAAGGTTTAAGAAGAGAGAGAGGAAAGTGGAGTCATCAATCATAAATGGCCTTTTTGAAGACTTTAGCTACAAAGAACAGAGGAGATATAAGACTACATTTAACAGGAATGAAGGATCTTTGAAGGTTTTTTAGAGTGGAGGACACATGCAAGCAGGAGGCAAAGCCCATAGATAGGGAGAAATTAAGAATCAAGTGGCTATGTGAGGATGACAGAGGGGACAATATGTTAGAGCAGATAGGATGGAACTGCATCATTTGAATAAGTAGAGAAGTTAGCCTTAGTAAGGAATAAGGTCATTTCGTCTTGTAAAATGGGGGTGAAGGAAATAGTGATAAGAGATGAAGAAGAGGAAAAAGAATGAGTTCCTAGAGAGTGGCCTCAATTTTTGTTTCCTTAGGTAAAATATGAGGTAAAGTTCTTGACTGAGAAAGGAGAGGGTGAGCCATGGAAGATCTGAGGAGGGATAAAAAGTGTTGGAAGAAGTGCAGCTAGGTGGTTCCATCGATAAAGCAATGGCCCTGGAGTCAGGAGGACCTGAGTTCAAATAATACTTGCTTAGCTGTATGACCTTGGGTAAGTCATTTAACCCCATTGCCATGCAAAAATCCCCCAAAAAGGGAAAAAAGGGTTGGAAGATCTGGTGCTGGAAGTTGTGGAGAGTGAGTTAATGAGTTGAAAGGGAGTGTTGGTAGGACTCCCAGGCACTAGTGAGAGGCCCAGTGAAGTTATGTAACATCAATTTGAAGTGGATCCAGTCAGAATGGCTATATGATTTTCTCCGTCTTTGTAGAATCAAAGGCAGCTACTTGTGGGCGTGATCTAAGGTTGATACTTGACTGGGTATAATCAGCAATATGATAAAGGGTTTAGGGATTCAGAAGTGAGTGGAAGACAATTTAAAGTTGAATTAGTTTATTCCAGGGTCAAGATGGGGAGAAGGGGAGAGAGAGTGGCTAGTGTGGTGGAGATGACCTGGAAGAAAATTGAGAGGTCAAGTGACCTCATAAGAAACTGTATATATCTTATATGAATCCACATAAGTGTAGTTTTGGGAGCAAGTGTGAATTAATAAACCCCTAATAAAGGCTTGCTCTTCTTTTTTCAAGCCATCTGATATAGGAAATTCGATTTTGTAGGCCAAAGTTCCACATCCTAAAAATGCATAACCTTTCTTCCTTATTTCTGCTGTTTGAATTCATTCAAGTTGTTTAAACCTCTTTAGAACTCTGTTTACCTAATTCAAACCAATCTATGGGGAGTAGAAAGATGGATTATAATTTTAATAGGAATTCATTTCCTTGAATATCAAAGTAACCTGCAAACTATCTGCATTATAAAGCTGAAGATACTTGAAGCATGTTCACTTCCAGTGGCATGTGAACTTCAGGGTTGGCACTTATTCCTAGGAGCCCATCTGGGCCCAAGGCTTCCTGCTTGCATGTTAATGTGAGTGGAGCTTGTTTCCTGTTTCCCTGTTATAAAAAAGCACAATCAGGTATTAAGATGTGACATGATGATTAAAATGAGAACGTGAAGAAGGGAGCTCAGAGGGAAGTCAGTAATTAACTGGAATGCATATTTATCAGAGTCTGTCATTGTTTACAAACAATATAATGATGGCTGATTGTAGAATTAAACTCCAAGCACCTAGTTTTGGAGTCAATCACACAACCCCCAGCAGGTGCAGATCAACAGAAGGACTAACCAAAGAAGTGCCTAAATGCAAAGAATAGAGCCTGAAAGCAAAGGGAGAAAGTTCTGTCAAAATGGCTATTCCTGCAGAAGCAAATCATCAGCTATTATCTTTTTATAGCAAAGTTGCAAATAGACCCCCTTCATATTCTATGTTGACTTTTGCTTCTCTCCATAGGGAAAGCTAAGTGGACAGAGTACTAGACCTTAAGTGAGGAAGATCTGAATTCAGATATAACCTCAGTTATTCCCTAACTGTGTGACTCTGGATACTTCATCTCTGTATGCCTCAGTTTCTTTATAAAATAGAGATAATAATGACCACCTACATCTCAGAGTCAAAGTAAATACAATAATAATTTTAAAATATTTAGCATAGTGACTGTCAAATAAGTGCTATCTGAATATTATCTATCATTATTATGATGAAGCATTGGCTATTTTGGAATGTGAGTCTAAAACAGATTCAGGCTTACTGGGCAAAATCCTTTGCATGGTACGTTGGTGAATATAGGGGAATTTGAAAGTAATCTAAAGAAAGAGACAGGCAAAGACATATAAATAAAAAAATAGAATATCTGGAAAAGAAATTTACCAAGAAGTGAGAAATGATACCTATAACAATGTAATATATGGTAGTCGTTATCATCATCATTAATATCAGTATTAGCAGTAACAGCATCTTCTATAAACAGGTGAAAAATCTCTACAGATTTCCAAATACAGATGTCAAAATGCACAGGAGACTTCAGCGAATAAATGCAACAAGAGCATTACTACAGTTGCTTGAAACTGCCTATAAACTCTCCAAAAAAATATTTAAACAGAATCCGCAGATATACACAACCAGTATTTGTTTACTTTAATTAATAGTGATTTTCTTTTGTATAAAACCTTTGAAATGATTAAGATCATGAAGTATAATCAAAGGTCCCATGTGCACATCATCTTTTTTTTTAAGGTTTTTTTTTTTTTTTTTTTTGCAAGGCAAATGGGATTAGGTGGCTTGCCCAAGGCCACACAGCTAGGTAATTATTAAGTGTCTGAGACCAGATTTGAACTCAGGTACTCCTGACTCCAGGGCCGGTGCTTTGTCCACTGCGCCACCTAGCTGCCCCATGTGCACATCATCTATATAAACTTAGCTAACAATACACTGATAAAGAATCATAGGTCATTCATACAGAATTATTTACAGAAATGTAGGGGAATTTTATTTTGAATCAGGATCAGGTCATTGTCATTAGATACTATAGAAGCATATCCTGAAGAAGTTTAGACTGAATGACTGATGTAGGTTATTTGAAGAAATAGTGAATCTGTTCTACACATCACTAAATTCTAAAAGTTAGTGGCTAAAATTATAAATTAGAAGTTTTCTTTCATTCGTGGACTTCCAGGTGACAAATAACCACACACAAAATAGAATTCATAATATTCTGATAAACTCAACGAATAAATTATACTGTATCCAAAAGATTGTAACACAAAATTACCAGGACAAAACATTGATTCACAAAAAAATTTAATTATTGTTACCACCTCAGTGTCTCATAGTCTCTATTTTGAACAGCATAACACAACAACAGAAAGGTTTCAAAGTATAGATTTGTTAAAGGAGATCAAAGTTATATAGGAACAAGATATGATGCACAGCATTCCTTTTATCTGGTCTACTGTTTCAGACTCAGCTTCATTTTGTTTTGTTTTTAGCAAAAATCTTCCAAAATTTTTAAATTAATTTTGATAAACTCTTCTTTTCTAAACACCCTGTGAAGTAAAAGTTTATTTTGTTTATACCTTATCCCTTCCTGAATCTACCCTCCCTCCTCTTTCTCTCTTCCTTTTCAGTTAACCTGTTGAATAAAATGTCTTTATACTCCAACTCTAAATGTGTATTTATTCCATCCTTTCACCAGCTCCAAAAACAAGCTCCAAGTAACATGTATTTCACCCTCCCCTTCTTCCTTGTTTAAATATCATTCTACTTGTGTAACATTATGAAAGATTATTTCCCATTCTATCTCTCCCTCCCACCTTGTGTATCCTTCCCTTTTTTGATAGTTTTTAAGATTATAAAAGCATATCAAAACCACTACCATAGTCCCTGTCTCATTTAATTTTTTATAACCTCAGATGGTATTAGGATTCTGAGAGGTAAGTTGAATTATCTCCTCCTATAATATAAAATTTTTATTTTGTCCTGATTACTCACTTCTTTTCCCTATTTTTCTTTCTCTTAATTTTGTTTGTATTTCAAAGTTCACCTAACTCTAATTTTTCATCAGGGATAATAATTATAAAGTTTTCCTTTAATTAAATTTTCATTTACATAAAATAGATACAAAAATTTTCATATATATATATATATATATATATATATATATATATATATATATACATATATATACACACATATATATATATACATATATATATATGTGTATATATATATATATATATATATATATATATATATATATATGGATACACATACATATTCTTCCTGGTAGTATTATAGTTTTATTGAATAAGTAATTCATTATTATTAGCCTATATATTTTGCTTTCTGAAAAATAGTATTGTAAGCTTCATAGTCTTTTTAGTGACTGTTGCTGAGCCTTTTGTGATATTTTGTAGCTATTTGATACATCAATTCTTTGTATGGGGTTGTAGTATTTTTTTTTCCCTTTGACCTAGTACTGAATTTTGACTATAATATACCTGAAAGTTTTCATCTCGTGAATTCTTTCAGAAAGTGAGTCATGTAATATTTCTATTTTTACTTTACCCTCTGATTCTAAGAGATTTGGAAAGTTTCTTTTCTTTTCATTATCCAAGATCTTTTATGTTTTGATCATGTCTTTCAGGTAGTTGAGTGATTCTTACTAACTTCTTGAGCTGTTTTCTAGGTCACTTTTTATATATAATGTACTTTACATTTTCTCTTTTTAGTTGTTTAAATTTAATTTTAACTTTTTTTTGTGCCTTCCAGAGATATTAAGGTCTATTTGATCCATTCTAATTTTTATGAAATCTGATATATGCAGGTTTTTTTGCCCCATGTGATAAGCTGTTAATACTCTATGTAAGTTTTTCTTGACTCTCAATTCTTTCCTCTCCTGTTGATGTTACATTATAAAATAATTTAATTCTTTTAAAAACTCCCCATTTTCCCCCAAAACTATAGTTGAATTCATATGCCAGCTTTTTTTTTTTATTTCGAGCATTTGTTTGTAAATGTTTTGGAATTATACTGTACTTCTAGGTTGTGTTTCTCATCATTCTAGTCTTCCTTATTGAATTGAAGCTTTACATTAGGACCAGATTTTGTTAACTTCTGGAGGAAATGTGTGGACTTTGGTCCTTTTCTGTAATCTTTTTTGCCATATTTCTACTTTCTCTTATTACTGCCTTTTGGCCTTAGGTTCCCAAAATCATGACACCATTTCAGATCTGAGTGTCATGGAGCTTCCCTCACGTTGAAATACCAGTATTGTTAGCCAGGTGGAAGGATGGGTTTTAAAGGGAGAGAAGTACTCCTTTATTAAAGCATTCTCCTTTATCCTTATTATTCAGTTGTGGATTTCAGATTGTGCTAGGGACTTGTTCCAAAATTCTACTGCTGGATCAGAAACAGATAATTGCTTATCATTTGTGTTCTTGTTACTTACAGAATACAGACTCAAGTCCTTACTACTCCATCTCTTTAGCTGCCATAGGTAAGAACAAGTACTATTCTGATTCTGTAGTGGTTTGTAACTCAGTAATGCTATAAGAGTGAAAAAAGCTTACATTTATCATTGCTTCCTGTTCCCTGTATAGTCATAAGACCCATCCATGTTGAATCTGGGATTTCTTCTTTCACTCATGCACAGTCTTAGAGCTCAGTTTAGCCTCCATATTATGCTTTCCTGGATTGATATCAGTCCCAAGTGTCAAAAAGTTTCATTTTTCTTATGTTTACATGAAATGCCAAAAAAAAAACTATGTTTTTTTCCTTGGATTTCCATATAAAGACTATTGGAAAAAAACTGTTCCAATAAAAACTTAGAAAAAGTACCAGAAGACTCAGTCTGATTCTCTTCCTAGGTCTTTGTCAGAGTAGTTCTGGTAAAAACTAGATTGCACTACTTCTTAGTACTCTGAAATTGTAACTGGTCTCCCTACTGCTGCTAGATTTGTACCAAGGGTACTTTCAATGAGCCTACAGAAGATGAATTTACATTCTAATGCTTTTATTTAACACAAAACACTATGTTATCCATCTGTGTCATATTCCCAAAATAAAATATTTAAAAAGTTAATATGACAGAAACTTATTCTAGATCATTTTTATAATAATTTCAAATTTTACAAAAAATTTTCTTCCCAGAAACCTTGATGATTTCCTGAAGTAAGATAAATTGGATTTATATGAAGTTCAAAGAGATCCCTCATGATGGTGCATTTTGTGTATTCTCCCCCCATGGGACTAGTATAGACAGGAGGACATTCTAGAGGACAGAAATCAAATAAGGCCATCTGAGAAGCATCAGTTGTGGAAGATAGATAGATAGATAGATAGATAGATAGATAGATAGATAGATAGATAGATACACATATTTATATGGATATTTATAGATAAAGGAGGTCTATGTGACATATAGACAAATATTTATTGATATAGATATACATGTACATATACATGTGTGTATACATGTATTTCTCTTTTCTATTTTATAATTATGCCATTATAATTATAAATTATATAAAATTATAATTTGTGCCATTCCCTGTTGTTTTTTCCCATTTTTAACTTTCCTTTGTCTTATCAAATATCCACTATATACATCTACATATAGAGGAACTACAATTTATATCATTCTATCTATCTAGATTTTATATATATATATATATATATATATATATATATATATAAATCTATATTTTATCTCCAATACTTGGTACAATGCCTAACTCTTTGTGTTTAATAAATATTTATTACATGAGAAATTGACATATATCCAAAATATTGCAAAATTTTCAGATTTTTTTCTTTGCATTGATTAAAGTTTTTGTTTTTATCTTTCTAAAAATGATTTGTTTTGTGGTATAACTGTTTGGGAGTGGAATAAGAAGGAATTGTGAGAGAAATTAAAATTTTATCATTAATAGAAATTAATAGATAGAATTAATGTTTCAATATCAACAACCTAAAAGTATGATTTGTTTTTGTTTTTTCTTACTTGGTGAAGTAGTTATAGAGCTGAATAGGATGGGATTCTTAAAAGTAAAAAAGTACTGGAAAAGATAAATAATGAGTTGTCATCTTATACAAACAATAATGAGGAATTATTTATTGAGAAAAATTAGATGGGGAAAGAGAGCTAGTAGTTCTAGAAACCTTTTCTCATTGGGAGTGAATTAAAGAAGGAACAATATACTCACATAAACACATATGGGTATAAATATCGATTAATTTCAGAAAGAAATAGGAAGAGGGGATACAAAGGATATTGAGGTAAAGGGTAGGGGAAAAGTATAAGGGCATAGAGAACAATGTGTAGATCAATGAGGAGTGGGGCATAGAAGGGTATGAAGATCAATGGGGAGGCAGTACATAGAAAGGTATGTAAAGGGAGGGATTTTTGGAAGGGTGGTAGGTTAAAGAATAAGAGAACAAAGTAGTAAGTAAAGTAAAACACAGAAGTGAGAAGAGGTTGTTGCTTTTGGGAAATGTGATAAAAATGAAAGATACACATAAACCAAATTTATAGATATCTATGAATATGTATATAACTGTGTATCTATATATATATATATATATATGTGTGTGCATGTATGTGCATAGGCATGCATGTATAGATATCTATATATGTCTATATCTGGGTGTATATATAGATACACACACATATATATATATATATGAGTATATATATATATAGATATAGATATAGATATATAGATATATATATGATTATATCCATGCTTCATTATTGCCTTGGGGGAGTGAAAAAATAAAGGCAACAATAGTACACAGCAGAGAAGAAAACCTTCAAGGAATCAAAGAAAGGAAAATTTTGAATTCATTGGGTAGTATTTATTATATAAACTGTCTAAAAATGGAAATTTTTGCTTTATATTATGAATCTCATAATTTTCTGCATCTTTAATATTTTTTTCTTTTTTGTATTTAAGTTTAAAAATAAAAAAATAAAATGTTTGAAAAATAAAAGGTGGAGGTATTTCATTCCAGTTTATAAGGGATCAGGGAAACCAATGAGATATGTGCTGCCAACACAATATCTGTATATTACATTTATGTATATTAGGACATATTAAAAATGGGAGGACTAGTGAGGGGCATATGTGATTAATCTTGGCTTGCTATACTGCAGTTTTCATTCTGAAGTGCCTGATGGTAGAATGGGCTAAAATGGAAAAAGCTAAAGACTTTCTCTTCACCCATGAAAAATTCAAACTGAGCCTAGTGAAACATGACTTTGCAAACTCACAAAGTGCTTATGCATTTTTAAAACAGGCAGCTCTGCAATCTACCCACACTTCAAATTCTCCACCTGCTAATGGTTGTGAACACAGTGCACATCATTTACAGAAACAGCCAGGAAAACTGCTTTTCCCCTGTCTTCTCTGTCAATGATGTAGGAGCCTGTCAGTCTGGAAGCTAGGTGGCCAAATTTAATTTATGAAAGCTGCTGTAAGATTTCCTTGGTATCCTGGCCGAAAAGTCAATAATGGCTAAATTGATGTTTTCATAATTCTACTGGCCTTGGGAGAGATATTGCATAGTGAAGATCAGTAATGTATACACTGTGTAAGTTTCCGAGAAATGTGTATTCCACCTTGATACTCATTGTGGTTTGCTTGTGGTTGACCTTTTCAACTCTGTTGTATTTTGCTTGAGCTGATGCCACCTGCTGTTTTCCAGAAAGAAGGAGGAGGATAACAACAGACAATTATTGGGAAGTACCATTTTGGAACAAATTTAGTTAGTGGATGTAAAACAAAAATGACTCTCTCTCTCTCTCTCTCTCTCTCTCTCTCTCTCTCTCTCTCTCTCATCTCTATTCTAAAGTAGCACTGAATATAATAGGGGAAGTCAGGACATGAAAGTTCAGAGAAAGTACAAAAGTATGCATTGGTGAAACTATCTATAAAAGAATCATAAACTCATAGGAGGTCATAGGATTATAACCTTGACAATGGAAGGGACAACAGGACTGTGATAGTATTACCCTGTCATGTAACAGAGGAAACAGGTCTAGATAACTTGCCCAAGGTCATAAAGATACAAAAGTAAGCATCAAAGCTTGAATTAGAACCTGTATCTTCTGACTCCAAAACCAGGGCTCTTTCTTCTCTATTACTTATTTTGCAAATAAAATAAGTATAAAATATGATTTTGGGGGGAACGTAAATGTTCCAGTATTGCATATATCAAGGTAGGGTTAATAAGGAAAGTTTGCACAGCAGAGGTGATATTTTAAAGAAAATAAAAGTCCCCAGAGGCTAGAATCCAACAGAGCTATATCAGATAGAGAGCAAAAAGGACAAAAAGCAGAATACAGACTGAATATAGGTAGTAAGAAAGGTAGAACCGGCAACAAAAGGGAATAGAGATTTGAGTAAAGGGAGAGTTATGACAGTAAAAAGGAAAAGTCCTAATATAAAGATGAAAATGAGAAATAAATGGGGAAAGAGTCAAAAAGGAAAGAAAGATAGACCCAAAATAGAAATGACGTCAACCCCCCTACAGAGCCCTTTTAGCAGTGATTGAAGATTGCATTGCTACAGGTGGAAGATAGGTCAGCAGGAATCCATGGCAACAGGGAGAGGAGAAGAGAATCATTTAGGACACTTTCTGAAGAACCAGCAGGAGAATTTTACACATGTCTAAATGGAGGAAAAAAAATGAAAAATGGGACAAAATACACATGACTGTAGTAGCCTGACCCATGGGAAAGATAACATGGTACTTATTGGTTTTTAAAGGGAGGATAAGAATTAAGCAGTAAAATGATACATGCTTTCTCATCAAATGTTCAATTGATTGGTAGATAAGCCTTTGAGGGGAATGTAGGAAAGCATAAAAAGACACTCCAAATGATTAATAATAAAAGACATGCAAATTAAAACAAAGGACTGAGGTGTCACCTTATACTGAAAAAATTAACAAAAATATCCCCAAAACTATTGAAATAGTTAATGTTGGAGGAAAAGTAGAAAGGCAGGCAGAAATTAATACACTTTTGGTAGAGCTACGGATTGTCCTAACCACTGTAGCAATTTAGAACTATGTGAAAAAAAAGTCAATCCAATTTTTTGTATCATTAGCCTTTCAGTTTCTCTTATTGGTCAACTAGCCACAAGAAGTTCAATGATAGAAGGTTCCATTAAATACAAAATACAGAATAAATTGCAAATTTGAAGAATTTAGTTAAATTTGAGGTTATTCATTGGAACTGAGAGTGAAATAAGCACAACCAAAAGAATAGTATACATAAAGTGTAAATGAAGCAACACTAAAAGACATTAGAAATTAAATCAATTAAATTACTAGTGTTGACAGCTCAGGACTAATAAGGAAACATAGCTCCTTTCTACTGGGAAGCTGAGAGTGGTTTGTGGGTGTGAAATGAGGCATCTGTTTAATTTATTTTCCTTTAACTTTACTTCTTTGTTTCAATGGATGGTTCTATGGGGATGAAGAAATTTGAATATGACAGGCTTATAAAAATAGTCCATCAAACATGAAAAATAAAAAATGAAGAAAGAAAGAAGGAAGGGAAGGAGGAAGAAAAGGAAGAAGGGAAGATTGAAGGGAGAAAGGGAGGAAAAATTGTTAAAGGCCTTTAAAGAAACCCAGTTTAAAAAAAATGGAAGACAAAATCCATCTAAAAATGGGAAAGTAAAATATATTTTTTGATTTATTAAAAAGTGAATCATCATTTGTAATCATCAAAATTAGTCATGCCTATTTTCAGTTAGTATGATTCATTAATACCAAGAATTCCCTGAAGGCATTTTCTAGCATAAATAAAATTAACCTTTATTACTTTTCACTCTTGGGCCCCCATGTGCATTTTGCTAATTTAGTAGAAAGATTTCATTGCTTAAAGGCACTCTTAATAAGCAGTTAAAATCCAGTGGACTTTATCCTTTAATAATTTGTTTATGTGACCTTTATAAAATAGTAGAAATTTGAATTTTGATTTTCTGATTTTTCCTGAAGGCCCTCCAAATGACTCATATTGGCATTCATTCCCCTTATTTTCTTTCTTCTTCCCTCTCCCCTTCATTTTCCTTTCTCAGAATGATGCTATAGAAATATCTGCATTTTTTTTTGGTTATAGAACCAGAAGACCTGGCCTCAAATATTGGACTCTGCTTCTTTTTTTAATGAATGATCTTTAGAAAATTACTCTTGAACAATGTTTCCATATCTAAAAAAAATTATATGGGGGCAACTAGGTGGTGCACCAACCCTAGAGTCAGAAGGACCAGAGTTCAAATTCACCCTCAGACTCTTAATACTTACTAGCTGTGTGACCCTGGCAAGTCACTTAACCCCATTGTCCCTTTCACCCACACAAAATGATATGGCTAAGTTAAATAAGCTCTAAATTCCCTTCCAGATCTAAATAAATTATCCCATGATTCTTATATTACTTTTCTTCTCTATCTGTCCATCCATCCATCTAGCTATTTGTCTGTCAGTCTAGCTATCTATCCATTTATATATTTATATTTTCTTTTATTTTCTATTATATGACAGAATGTTGTGATAGGTACTTATCACTTTCCTAATGGTCTTCTCATCCTACGTTTCTTCCATCATTTACATCTGTCTTTCAAATCTGATCAAATTCTCTCCTCTTCATAATCTAAACTATCTTTTGAACAAAGAAGGGACTTGGTATCCATCTGAATTACTAATGTTAGATACAACAGGAACCCCATCATCAGCACTATTACCCATTTTAGGAGCTATGACTGAAATATGATAACTTATCTACTGATATGCTTTTTTAATACTTTTTGTCCCCTAGAGGAGAATGTAGGGCAGAAACTGATTTTGTCTTTATCTTTTGTTCTGCATTATTCAGCACATTGCCTAATATTTAAAGGGTGCTTAATAAATATTTTCTGATAAATATTCTCTGAGTACTAAAAAAATATCTTTCCAGGACAGAAAGAGGTACTTGGGACAGTCTCTAGCATTCAAAATAATTAAGCACTTTGTAGGTGAAAAAGTAATTATTTATACATCTTTAAATTAAAACGATGTATTTCAGTGTTGACCATCACAATATTTTCTATCTACTCAGTTATTTAGGATTCTTATTCTTTAATAGTTTATAACTTAAACAAGAGAATTATACATAATATGATAGCCCTACTTTTCTTACTACATAAATGAAAGGAGATTTGAGTTGAGAGTGGTAACATAATGAAAGAATTTTCATGTTTTCCTGAGCTTCTTTTTCAAGTTTTATCATCACTGAAGTTCTTTCACAGTAGTGTACGATTAATTAGATGAGGAAAGGGTAGGAAGTGGTCACTTTTTTCTTTAGTTATTTAACAGTAATATTTGTTGCTACCCTTTAAAGGTATGAGACAAAAACTAATGACTTTCATAACTTATATTTTGATTATAAATGAAAACAAAGATTATGTAAAAAAATCTATCCTTTGAAGAAGTAGAGAATTATGGATATAGAATATAACATATACCACCAAGGATAAATAGAATACTAGGAAGCAATATATTCAGAAATAAAATATAAAAATTTTAAAAATCAATAAAAATTGGAAAAACAGAAGGAAGTTGACTATTTTTTAAAAAATAAAATCTAAAATTTTTCCTAAATATGCTCTTGGAAAATTCTAAAACATAAATATCTGGGATTAAATATTCTCCTATATATTCAACATATATGAATTATATATTACTTTAAAATTATCTTAAAATATGAATTTACAAGTTGCATTTTATATTTGTATTTCTTCCTAGGAGAAGATCACAGGAATCCTGCTGACTTTAGGAAAATTCAATAAGGGATGATCTAAAACATAAGAAAATAAACAAAGGAGTGATTATTCATATTGTTAAAAGAGTTTTCTTTATGAAAGAATTTACCATAGGGAAGTTCCCTAGCATAATAAAGTATTTACAGATATTAATAACTTGGGGGTTTAGGGGAAAGAATAGTCTGGGTAAAGAAATTGTAAATTAAAGATTGAATTTATCTAATAACTGAATAATTACCAGAAATAGAGAAACAAATCATTCATTTTGATAGCATAGAGAGTAGCTATATTATATGGAGAAGCATATTATTAAACATTCAGAAATTCATAGGAAACAAAATCCCCTCCAAAGTAGCCAGTAATAAAAATCATAATCTCATATTTCTCTACAATATATACTAAATATGGGTGACAAGGGAGATATGCCTTAAAGCAAGTAGGAAAATTTCACTTCTTAAGTATTATTGAAAATTAGTAGAATGGGCTCTCTATGGCTGCACTCTGGCTCTTGAAGGGTATATGTATTTTTTTAAAAGAAGCAATAAATAAAAGATGAAGAGAAGTAGCATTATATATTAATATATTTGTTCCAGGAACTAGATTGTGGAAACATGATATAAAGCTTTTGAGTGATCAATTGATGAAAAAAAATGAAATGTTACTGTCAGAACATCTGAATAGAAGAAGAAAATGAAGGAGTTCAGAAAACGTTTCATAAGAATATAAAAATTTAATGCTGTATTAATTTAGTCTTTCAAAGCTTTTAAAATTTTAAATAAATAAAAATGAAATAAAAATAAAATAGACAGCATGTTACAAATGTGATATGTGTAAAATGTACCAACACATATGCATATGTGCATACATATATACACTTATACATATATGAAATATACACATGGATATATTCCTGCACACTATATATCTATCTATATGTAAGAATTTATATTAGCTGTCCATTATACTGGATACAAATTTCTAATCAGATATTTGATAGAAATAATTTTCCATTCAGCTACTTCCCTTTTTATCCTAGATTCATAAATTTTATGTGTGCAGAAGTTTTTCAGTTTCACCTTATAAGAATAATCTATTTTATCTTTTTAAATTATCTCTATCCCTTGTTTGGTTAAGGAAAATATTTCATACTCACAGATGTAAAGTGTATGATCTATTTCTCTTCTACTTTTTAGAGTAAAATTTTAAATATTGTCACATATACATTTTGAATTTAGAGTATAAATCATCTGATGGATCAATTTTTAGTGATGTCTTTCAACATTTGGTTTATCTGATCCTGTACTTCATACTCACAGTTTAATGACTCAAACTTTCAAAGTTTATAGGCTATGTTTGTGCTTTTGCTTTACTGGCACAGTCTTTGAGAACCAAGAATCATCTCTTTACTATGAAAAGTCAGCAGAGGATGACAAGTAAATTATTACTATTATTTAATTTTTGCAAATGAAGTACTAGTGTTTACCTTCTAATCAAAGGCATCTCCTCAGAACTCTAATGTCAAGAGTCATTAAGAGAGTTAAATAAGAAAGAGGGCTTGAAAGTTCTTGTACTATGTTTTGTAATCTTAAAAAGAAGATAGAAAAAAGCAAACTTTTAGGGAAGAAAGAGAGAGCAATATGTCAATAATCATTGTGTACTGGACTATAAAAACAAAGAATAAGGAATGTGAGAAGTGAACATCACTTCAACTTCACTTTTGTCTGAAGCAAACACACACACACATACAACAGACACAGCATTAGATTCAGAAATATATTTAGTTTAGTAGGAAACAGGAGGGACAGGAGAGAGAAAGGGGAAAAGATAGGAAGTTATATTCAGAGAGAGAGAACAATTACAATCAAAATGAACATGAATCTCTGGGAAGATTTTGAAGGACAAGGTTGAAAGGAAAAGGAAAAAAGATAAAAATTATTATTGGTATTTGGAAAAGAGAAAGAGCAGAGGAGCAGAAGAGCAGAAACAGTGTGCATAGATCATGGTTCACTGGTACTAATCCCTTCTCTCTTGTCACCATTCTTTATAAAGCAAAGACAAGCAAAATCATGAAAAAATTCCTAATATTTATATATGATTTGAAGTGCGTGAATCAATGTTTGCATAAATATATGTATATATACATATAAATGTGTACATATATAAGCACACTTGAATTTGAAATTTAAAAATGTTTACACAAACCATAAGATGAAGATATTATTATTATTATTATTATTATTAACTTACATTTAACTCAGAGAAAAACATTTTTGCAGCAAGTTTCTCTGATTAAGTTTTATACCTAATTTGGAAAGGTAAACAATTCAAATTTGTACAAATAAGCCATTCCCTAGGAAATTTTCAATGGTTGAAATTCAAGCTATCAACAACTTCATGAAAAATGTTACACAACATTAATAATAAGAGAATTTCAATTTAAAACAATTCTAAGTCTCCACTGCATATCCATTAAATGCAATCATAAATAAATAAATAAATAAATA
Source organism: Macrotis lagotis (assembly GCF_037893015.1). Lineage (NCBI taxonomy): Eukaryota > Metazoa > Chordata > Mammalia > Peramelemorphia > Peramelidae > Macrotis > Macrotis lagotis. Next base: position 406,742,857 of record NC_133658.1, on the reverse strand, counting down.
AATAAATAAATGTAAAAAAACAAAATAACAACTGTTGAAGGGGCTATTGGAAATTGGGTACACTAATGTATTGTTGCTAGCAATATACATTAGTCCAATAGTTCTGGAAAGGTCACTAAATTAGGCATACCCTTTGACCCAGCAATGCCAATACTAGGTATATCATTGAGAGCAGTCAAAACAAAGAGATAAAATACCCACATGTGCAAAAATATTTGTGGCAGATTTCTTTTTTGGGGGGGGAGTAAAGAATTAGGAATGATGGCCTAGTGGGGAATGACTAAAAATTTTTTGGTATATGAATATGATGGATACTCTTATTCTCTGGGAATTATTTCAGAAATTTTTGATAACATTTGCATAAATTGATTTAGGCCAAAGAAGAAAGAACCAGTAGAACAATTAATGCAATAACAGAAATTATTTAAACACAAAAACTTTGAAAGACTTATGAACTCTAAGGGAATGATCAACCATAATTCTGATGAAGATGATGAAGAATGCTTCTCACCTTTTGACAGAGAAGTGATGAATTCAAGATGGAAATGAGACATATACTTTTAGACATGGTCACATGATCATTTTAAGAATTCATTTTGCTTGACTATGAATTTTTGCTGAAATGGTTATTTTTTCCCTCCCTTTGAGGGAATAGATAATACTGGGAGAGAGAAGAGGGTTAAGCATGGGACTTCTAAAAATAAGGAGGTAAAATTAAGAAAAGGAAAAGAGATAATTGTACAAAGATAATTGAAAGAAAGTGAAAAATTACAGACTGGTAGGCCAGCTTTGAAAGTTAAGCATTTTATATACTTTAAAATAAAAACAAGTCCTACACAATAGAAATTTGCACTCATTTGCTTTACTATGTATGTGGAAATGCTCACTTGTTTGTTACAGTGAGAATTAAAAACAAACAAAAACCCCAACATATAGACAGAAGTTCATATCCTTTCTTAGATAATTACTAGCAGTTCATTTATGGGTAAACTACTTAATTTCTCCACATATTCATTTCTTCCGTTTTAGGATCAAAGGATTAGACTCAATGATATATATATATATATAAGACCCCTTCCACCTCTTTATATCCAATCCTGCAATTGACCCTCTTTGAACATTAATAAGTGGCATGAACATTTTAAAAATATAAGTTCGGAGCGGCTAGGTGGTGTAGTGGATAGAGCACTGGCCTTGGAGTCAGGAGTACCTGGGTTCAAATGTTCAAATCCAGTCTCAGACACTTAATAATTACCTAGTCGTGTGGCCTTGGGCAAGCCACTTAACCCCATTTGCCCTGCAAAAACCTAAAACATATATATATATATATATATATATATATATATATATATATATATATATACATATATGTTCAATTTAATGGTAACCAAAAGGCAAAATGCTCTATTTCCTCTTTTCTTATCCATTATATAGGACAGAAGAAATGTGTCTACAATTTACTTCAAATAGGTATCTTGTTTTTATGTATAATATGTTCCATCATTTAAAAACTAATCTCATTTCTATAATCTGTAGGAAATTATAAATTAAATAAAAATTCAGTGGTACAAATCATATTATCCTACCTGTCCACTGAAGAAATTTTGTTTGGATTGGGGTTTTGACTTGCAGTGAGTCTAAGGTAATTAGGATAATCTAAGACAGTGAGTGAATAGAATACTGGGACTAGAGTCAGGGAAACTGAATTTAAATTTGTCTTCAAAAACTTAATATTTATGTGACCCTGGGAAAGTCACTTAGTCTCTGTCTGCCTCAATTTTCTCAATAGTAATATGGGGATGATCATAACAATCTACATCAAGGTTATTGAGAGGATAAAATGAAATGATATTTGTGAAGAAAATAACACAAAACATGATATGTTAGGAACTCAATAAATAATTATTTCTTACATTCCTAGGGGCAAAAAAGACTCCTGAAAGGAAGAATAAATAGTGGATTGTGGCCAAAGACCCATTATCAATCTATTTAGTTAACTCTTTTACCTGTCCTACATGTTCTTATTGAAGTCTTTCTCACCATTTCTCACAAATACAATATCATTCATCAGATTCTGGAATCTATACCCACCCCAAATATCCAAAGGCATATTTTTTTCTGCTTTTAGGTCAGACATCAGATTATTAGATTCATAGGATCATAGTTTTGGAGCTGGAAAGATCTTATAGAGACAACTGAGTCCAAGATCCCTATTTTACAGAAGATAAAAATGGAACTAAGAGATTAAATAACCCTATTTATTTAGGTTTATACAGCTGGGAAGTAAATGTTGGAAATGCAACTTGAACTTGAGTCTTTCTGATACTCAGTCCAGTATCCTGACCACTGTACTAGTATCTGTTTAGTGCTGAGAAGTTGTAAGATAGGAGGAAATTTTAGAAACTTTTTCAGTGGGAAAAGGAAAGAAGTAGTTGACAATTGTTTACGCAGCTTTCTGTTTGATCTTCTCAAAGACAATTGAAAGCAATTGAAATTTGTATTAGATCTCCTACTAATTAGAGGTTTCTGGGAAAGCCAACAATTGTGGTATAGTAGATAAAGAAAACAGGAAGGGCAGCTAGGTGGTGCCATGCATAGAGCACTGGCCTTGGAGTCAGGAGTATCTGGGTTGAAATCCGACCTCATACATTTAATAATTACCTATCCGTGTGGCTTTGGGCAAGCCACTTAACCCCACTGCCTTGAAAAATCTAAAAAAAAGAAAACATGAATTGGTCTCAGGAAAATCAATTTCAGATGCTATCTCAGACTTTAATATATGATCCTGAGAAAAATATTTAAATTTTTAGTCTCAATTTCCTCATCTTTAAAAGGAATATAAGGGTAGTATGCACATTTGAGGGTTTGTGGGAATCAAATGAAATAATACACATGAAGTACTTTATAAAGCTTTATTAAAGCTAGTAAATGTCACATAAATGTCAGTTATTATTACCATTATAGTGGAAGACAAATGAGGAAAGTATACTATAAAGACTCAGGAAACCTCCAGCAAAGGAAGCCTTAGGTGGTGAACAGATGTGGCAAATTAACAGTTTCCTAGAAGAGTTAGACACAAGAACTGCTGAGAAGAATGGAAAAGGCTGAGGATCTTATTTTCATCAAATGTAGAAGAAAGGAGAAATTTTCCAAGCCTACAAGTCATCTTTGGTTTTACTTTCCTTCCATTTACACATGATAGTTATTAAGGAAAAAAAAATTGCTTGGCTTTTTTTTTCCTGAAAGATGAGAAAATAAAATGGCAAGAGGTTAAAAAGGTATTTGTCAAAAGAATGGAAGAAAAGTTTTAAAGAAAAAATAAGGAACAGAAAGAATTTTGGAACAGAAAGAATTTTAAAACGGAACAGGGAATTCACATTCATGCTTTGAGACTAGGACATGGGAAAAAAATCAGAAAAAAAAATAATGAAGATGGAACACTGAGCATCTGTGACCATATAAGAGGACAAAGAGTCAACTTGATGTTTTAGTTGGAGGGTTGGCCTTAAAATCAGGAAGACTGGCCTCAAAATCACTACCTGACCCATAGTGCCAATTTGACTTTGAACATGATCCTTAACCTCTCAGTAATCTTGGTAGAAACAAGAAAGTTATAGAAAAGGAGTTGAAATACATTCATAGTTTCCTCACCTGGAAGTTCCCACTATAAATGAAATCACAGATTTAGGACCTAATCCTATAATAGGTGTGATAATCTGATAAGGAAAGAAACTGGATTGTCTGAATATAAAGCAGTACCTTGTACTTCAAAAAATGACAAGATAGATCCACAGTTGTCATGAAGAGAAAGATCAAAGAGAGAAAATATTAGAGACAGCTGGTGACACACTCCTGAATAGTACTTAGCCATATGCTATCTTACAATTACCAATAAAGAAGTTTGCTTTCTTTCCAGAATGGGTATTAGGAATATGATAAAAGAACTCCTAATATCAACAACACTATTACGTATATGAGTACAAATGACATTGTTAAAAAAAGAAGCAAGGATTCATTTATTAAGGATAGGTCCTGGGTAAGAAACTGAAAACCATGGAACCATTGGTGATGTTTTCATCACTGTTGGTGACTCAAAGTAAGTGATTAAGAAAAGAGGGAGGATGGAGTATGAGAATGTTATTTGAATTTCTGGACTATGGTACAAAATGTAAGGAATAGTGAGCTTTGGGTCAGGATTTGAGAGGATCTAGTGAGGTGAAGTAATACATTTATCTGGGGGTTGGGAAATTTGATCAATAGGGATTTAAATTGAAAATGAGGGCAAAGAAGAAATAGACCACATGACATCTTAATAATATATGTAGCCTTCTATATTTACCAGGCATTTGCTCAATACATAATTAATAAATAGTTTAAATCAAGTAAAACAAATGCAGGAGAATATTACTAGGGAGTACCTGCAGTTCAAAAAGACAATAATTCAAGGAGAAAGCCAGCAATCAAACTCATTTAAAGTAAGCAAATATCTATATACAAGTTCACAAAGTATGAATAATAAACAAAGTGAATTAGATATCCAAATGTAAGAAGGTGAATTTTACATCATCTATTCAGGTTAGAAATCATACATGGAATAGGACAGGGGCTGTTTCAATTTGTATTTTTCATTCTCAGCACAAGTATTTAATAAATGCTTACTGCCTAAGTAAGACAGTGTACAACTGTAGTTCTTGTTACTGATGAGACAGAGCTTGGTGGGATGATTGGAGTTCAACATCCCAAGTGCAGTAGGTCTGAAACTAATCAAGTGACTGCACTAAATCCAGTATCAATATGAAAATTGTCCAAGCAGAAATAGGAGAAACTAGGATGTCTAGGAGAATTGAATTAGTCTAGTGCAGAAATGGATAAGTTCAAAGTATAACCAGCTATAGATTTAGGTCTATGATTGACCATGAAAATTCCAGCTTGTGGGACATCAGGAATCCCAGTTTAAACAAACAAACAAAATGAATAAATAAGAACAACAAACAACAATTTTTTGCTGGACTGATTAATTAAATGTCTAGATAAAGTGATATATTTTTTAAAAGGGGTAAAATTTGAATTTTGGATGTGATTTGTTTTCCATACTAGAAGGTGAGCTTCATGCAAATTATATATACATATATATATATATATATATATATATATATATTACTCTTTGTATTTTTATCCTCAGTATTCAGCACAGTGTGTAACATACAGAAAATAATTAATGAAAGTATCTTGGTTGACTGACTGGATAGAAGGAAGAGAATTGAGACTCAAATTCAGATTCTCACTCATTAGTTAACACTGATAAATCATTTCTCTTCTTTTTGCCTTGATTACCTTTTTTGTAAAAGGAGGGGGAGTAAAGAGATTATATCATTATGAAGGTCCTTCTAATTATATGATGCTATTATTTAAAAAGACATAGATGTGTGTGTGTGTGTGTGTGTGTGTGAGAGAGAGAGAGAGAGAGAGAGAGAGAGAGGAAAAGTAGCTTTTTATATGATGATCTAGTCATGTGAACAAATTCAGTAAATGAAGGACAGAACTTGATGGAGATCATTTGGTGAGAAAACATGGAGGGGGAAATAACAATGATATCGTCTTATGAATATATTATAGACCACCTGAAATAAGGAGGAAATATATGATACATTTATGGGAAAAATGAACAATTCAGCACAGAGCCCTGATATAGTCATAGTTGTAGAACTTTGACTGTCTGATTGAACAACTGTGGGAATATTTCCATTGACATTTTCCCCTAAAGATAATACATCCCAAGGTACTAGCACACTTGACCCACACCCTATATACTTTTTCTAGATTTAGTGTTAATTGAGAATGTCAAATGTAGTTTACCATTGATCACACACACACACACACACACACACACACACACACACACACACAAATTGAGACTGTCTTTGCTTAAGAAGATGTAGAGATTAGTCACTAAGGACTAATCCAAAATAGTAAAAAAAAAAATAGCAAACATTTAATAAATGTACTTTACCAAAAATAATAAAATGTTTCATAAGAATTGTGTCAGGATAATTTATCTACTTGTTTAATTAGCAGGATGTAAAATGAACCATC
>NC_133658.1:406676436-406736754 GCF_037893015.1 Macrotis lagotis | reverse complement strand
TTTACTTTTAAGAATCCCATCCTATTCAGCTCTATCCTAATTTTTCTTCCAACTACCCCATTTCACATGACAATCTTGGACATGTGTTTTACATTTCCATGTAAAAATAGTAAACAGTAAACCTTATTGAGTCCTGTATAATCAATCTTTCATGTTTATCTTATATTCCCTTGGATCTTGCATATAAAATTTTCTATTAAGTTCAGATATTTTTGTGAAAAAATCCTGAAAGTTTGGTAATTCATTGAATATCCCTTTTTTAATTTAGGATTGTGTATGATTTTTTTAGCCATAACCTCAGACCTTTTGCTCTTCAATATATATATATATATATATATATATATATATATATATATATATATATTATTCCAAGATATTGCTGTAATTCTAATTATGGCTCTATCAGATTTGAATTTTTTTTCTTGTTGCTATTAATACTTTATCTTAACTTGCTGTTTGATTATTTTTTTAAAAATTTAGTTAAGATATTTCTCTGTTTTCATCCTAGGATCCTTTTCAGATGGTGATTGGTGAAGTTTTTTTTTTCCTATTTCTACTTTCCCATCTTGTCCAACACTTTTGGACAATCTTATTTAAATATCTCTTATATTATTGTATCAAGATTCGTTTTTTCAATAATAGATTTCAGGTAGTCTGATTACTCTTATGTTTTCTATTCTTAATCTGTTCTCAGATTAGTTGTTTTTCTTATGAGTGTTTCACATTCTCTTCTATTTTTTCTTTATTATTTCTTGTTCTCTAGTTACTTCATTGGTTTCCCCTTGCCCAATTCTAATTTTCAGGGAGTCATTTTCTTTTTTAAGATTCTGGATCTCATTTTCCTGGTGGTTAACTTTCTTTTCATAATCTTTGTTTTTCTTAGATTGTTCTTATTTTTAATTTTTAGTTTTTCCTCAATCTGTTTTATTTGATTTTTAAAGACTTTTATGAGTTCTTTGAATTCTTTATGATGAAGTAGCCATTTGACAATACATTTGGGGGTAAGAATTTTTTTTTCTTGCTTCAGTATTTTCCTCTGAAGATGAATTAGTCTTCTCTAGCCCTAGAGTAGATAGTTGGCAAATTTCAATCTAATCTGAAAAAAAAAGTCCACTTTATTCCAATTAGCTAGTCAAATCCACTGAATTGCAGATGAAGAAGCTAATCCCTAGAGAGGTTAAGGAACTTGGATAAGGTCATATAATGAGGAAGTGGAAGAGCCAGGATTGAAGTCAGGTCCTCCACTTTCAAAACCAGAATGTTATTCATTCTACTACATTAGTGGCTTTGGACTCATTTCAGTTTATTAAAGGTTTTCCTAAAATATGATGCCAGGAATTTAATATAGTATTTCAGATGTGGTCTAGCAAGTCAAGCACAGTACAGTGGAAAAGGAAAAAAAATCATTCATGATATGTTAAAGGAAGTAGGAAGAGATCATAGAAGCATAGGAACTTTGAGGTTCTCAGATCCAGTCTTAAGATATGAAGAAACTATTGTCTAGAAAGTTATACAACTAGCCCAGGATCACACAGTTAGTAAGCTCCTGAGGTAAGATGCAAATTCAATTCTTTCTGATTTCAAATCCAGTATACTATTCACTAGACTATACCATGCTGCTCCTTCTAGGTTTACTAAAGTAATTCCTAAGCATATGTACTGTGTGAAAATTGAGTATTTGGATAACAATAATACTTATAATCATATAGAGTTTTGCAGAGTAAGTTCAACTTCAAGAAAATTCAGAACCAGGGCAGAGATTTTGGTCAGAAAATGAAAACACACAAAAAAAATCAGTTTTCTGCGTAGTCCATTGGAATAAAGTGCTTTTCTCACAATAAACTGAGGAAATTAATTTTTAATCAGTTGAGGGAATTATTTTCCCCACTGTTGAATCCTTGCAAAAGGCAAGGAATGACTTACTGCTGGAATTGAAAGCAAAGGAATATTTTAAAGGAAAATTATAACACCTTTAGATGCTGGAATTTAGGAATTCTGGGACAGTCAAAGATACTGAATGTTTAGAAGTGTCCTGAGCAAAAGCCTTTTCATATTTCAGAATATATAAATGTAAGTCTGTGTGACTATACAGAGTATATGAATTTGAACCAAACATACACCACTTCAACTTGCATATTTATACCCTCTTTACCTTATACCCTCTTTTCCTGAATTCTTGAACTTTCTAAAGATGATAATAAATACTGAAGAAAGGAGGGGATACAATTTATAATGCTGCCAAACAGGATGGGGAGGATTTACTGTCATCATTTTAGATCATTTTCAGCATCTACTCTCACAGCTTTCTATCAGACCTCATCTCCAATTAATACATATGCTTTTTTTACTGTTTTATCCATTTAAATTTAATATAGAGAATGGGTCTTAGAGTCACCAAGACTTTTTTTCCAAGGCAATGGGGTTAAGTGGCTTGCCCAAGGCCACACAGCTAGGCAATTAATAAGTATCTGAGGCTGGGTTTGAACTCAGGTATTCCTGATTCCAGGACTGGTGCTCTATCCACTTCGTCACCTCGATGCCCCCAAGAGTCACCAAGACTTGCATTTAGATTTCTATCTCTGGCACAAACTATCTGTGTGATAATGAGCAAGTTACTTAACCTCTTAGTAGTCCAGACAACCCTTTAAGTCTATATATTAAAGATTACGGAAAGAGTTTTCTCATCTGTAATTTCTCAATTTAGTGAAATTGAGCTTCATTCCTTCCATTCATCTTTTCTTCTCAATTCCTCTAAAAAATAGCAGAGTATCAAGGATATAAAATATTAAAATTTGGAGTAATAGTATGCCTCCTATATCAGGTAGTAAAATTCCCAGAAATAAATTGAAAATAATTATTTTGAGTTAAATGAAAACTCAGGTGACATTCAGTCCATGATTACCTCAGTATTCCATCAGGAAATGACCTGCTTCCTGTGCCAGTTAACTAGCTTTTGCAAATTTTGGAAGTCTCTTTGAGGTTTTACAGATGGTCACTCTTGCATCCCTCAAACACACTGCTGTTGATTTCTTCAAAATGTCTCCCTTGGGCAAATAAAGATTCTCTCTGGGAGGGAAGGGATATGAGGATACCTTAATCCATTTAGGAAATTCACACAATTTAGAAATCCATGCAAATTTTATTTTTACTGATTCTAATCATCAAATTCTTATTGTTCTCAGGCAAACCTAGAACAGGTTCAGGTAAGTAGAAATTTCAATGTGTTTAATTGTAAGCTACATTTCTCAGCCATTACCCCCCAAAATAAGGATGCTTCACCTTTGTGTTGGAGTAAAACGTTCCATAGGAGATAAATATTGAAAAAAGTACAACTCTTTTCTCATCAGAGTAGAACTGAAATCTATTAGCAAAAGACCAGTGGGTACTTAGCAAGAAAGACAAATTTTACCTTGCTTAAGGAGAAGTGGTTCCCTCAGAGACCATGCTGGCAAGGAGAGGGGGGTCTTTTCCATTCCTGTTCTCTGCAGGAACCAACTGATGCGTGTGAGCATATTTCTCTGTAGCATGGGATACATTTATTTACAAAAGCCTTTGATAAGTAGGATACTACCACTGTTGGTCTTTTTCATTAATTGGATTACTTCATTTAATTTAATGCATCTTTAAATATGTTGGCTGTACAGGCCAATTATGACAAGTTGTTTCAATGAATGGACCTCAATTGGAAATACTTCAATTTGGGAGTTATTTCACTAGATTTATTTTAGATGAATCAACAAAGATTTTGGAATTCCACCTTTTAGAATTGAAACAAATAAATAAAAAAAAGAATTGCTAATGATAACTGACATTTATATACCCTTGAAAATTTACAAAATATTTAGATATATGATCTCATTTGAGGTAGTGCTGATATGATTTTCCTCCCATTTTGTAAATTCAAAAACTGAACTCATAGAATTCCCACTAAAGTATTTAACTCAAATAAGATAAAATTTGAGATTTTTAATTTATACCTGTCCTGACTCTTACACTCTTACATGAGTACTTTAACTATAACAGTACACAGTTGAGATCATACAAGTTATTTTTAGTTATTTATCAAATACTTTATTTATTTAATAATTTTTATTATATATATATATATATATATTATATCACTGGGTTAAACAATAGGTGTTAACAAGGTATAAATGTGGTCCTTACACTCTTAAAGTTCACATCTAATTGCAGAGGCAACATGCAAGTAGATATGTACAATGGAATATATACAGAGTAAATGGAAGCTAATCCAAAAGGGACAGTATTAGGGAGAAGGGCAGGAAAGATTAATGCAGAAGGTAGAACTTAAGCTATACAAAGCCAAGTAGTAGAGTTGAGGAGAAATATTATTCTAATCTGGAAGAAACATATGAAACTGAAAGAGCAATGTTACAAATGCAGGTGCCAGATAACTTATTTCAAGACTTCCACCACCACCCACACCCCCACTTACCCTTCTCAACCATATCATAATATACTGTTCTAATCTGGGCTATGAGTACTAGTCAATATGTTAAAAAAGAGAAAAATTATGGTAAAGTCATGATATAATATAACCACTACTCCTCTCTCACCCTCTTCATCTCTAAACAGCAAGATTGTGGTAGAATTTTACTTTATTGATAAGGTGGAAGCTTTTTCCTCTGTGTAGGACTATGGATGCTTAGATGGAGAACAGGACAAAAGAAGATACAACTTATGTGTTTATTCCATGATTTGAATTTAGGTACTCTATTCAATGGAGTTTCAAAGTAATGCAGCTGCAAGGAGATCCTACTGTACCTCTTCATAGGAAGAATTAAGGTCATGGTAAATACCTAAGCCACAGATTGCTAATGGTGCATGAGATAACCCAGAACCACCATATTCCCCTGCAAGTCCAAAGGAAAACTTCCTGGCAAATGGTCCTCCACATAACAGATGTGTTTGTCAACTGCAAAAGAATCTCAAAAATAGAATTCTTTCCCGAAAGTCAAGAGTCAACTAGAAGTTAAAAAAGGTTTCTTCCAATGATTCAAATTCAAAAATCAGTCTCCATTTAAAACACATAAGAGACTTTAAAGATTTTCCTCTAATCAAAGGAACTGAAAAAGGGGGCTTTCACTATACCTGCCATATATCCAAATGTTTCCTCCCCTGCTCCTCATCCAAGAGAAAGAGAGAGGTAGATAAAGTGTGACCCTTGAAATGGACCTATGCTCCACATCTAAACATGCATATGTTCTTTGTATTCCTAAAGGAAGAAAGGAGCAAGAATATGGGAGCAGAACACCATGCATCCAAGTCATCACTGCCTTTGGGATGTACGTGCTGAAGTGCATCATGAAAAATATAGAATCATAGAGTGATAGTATCATAGGAAGCTACAGGGAATATTAGAAAGCATATAGTCCTATTCTTTCATTTTGCCCTAGAGGAAAGCAAAGCCCAGTTAGTAATTTCTAGAGTTGTGCTGTAGAATCACTCTGAAAAGTGTAAAGTGTTCTCTGAGTGTATGAGGTGATGATGAAGATGATGACATGTACATGTTTTTTGTGTTTGAATATTGTGGCAGCTAGGTGAAACAATGGATGGGGTGCTGGGCCTGGAATTAAGATGACCTGAGTTCAAATTCTACCTGAGCAACCAGCTGAGTAACCAAGGGCAAATCAATTAACCATCTTTGCCCAATTTCCTCATCTGTATAATTAACTATAGTAGGAAATGGCAAACTACTGTAGTACTTTTGCCAAGAAAACCTAAACTAGGCTCACAAAGAGATGGACCAGACTCAACAACAGGAACAAAATGGTGGATAAATTATTGTCCGTAATATGTACACCATATACTATTTCCTAGATAACTAGTTTTTTTACTATGGGATGAGTCAGGATTGGGTTCCTTGTGAATTTAGCAATTTTTTTCTCATAGAGATGTAGGAGAGGGAGGGGAATAAGCATTAATTAAGTGTCCACATATGTGTGGTACTTTGCATTCTTATTCTCCTTTGATCTTCACAATAACCCTTGGAAGAAAATGCTGTTATTATTCTTATTTTGCATTTAAGAAAACTGAGGCAAATAAATATAATGTCTAAGAATGGATTTAATTTGGTATTTCCTGAATTCAGGCCCAGATTGAACCTGTTCTATCACAAATCAAATTCAACATTTGACTCCTTTAATCAAACCATCAGTTACAGAGGAGAGTCTTTGGTTTCTTTTTTCCCTCTTCACACTGAAATTGGGGAAACAAGTCCCAAATAATGATTGTCTGTTTATGAACAACTGAATATTTCCCTGTACAATTCCTTTATGCTTTAAAAGAAGAGCTCTTTAACATAAGGGAATGAACTCTATTTTCCTCTCCATCAGGGCTCAGGATCAGTACATTGTTAAAGCTGGAGAAAATCTTTTTTGCTTGAGGAAGAAGAGTAACTCTTCTTTAATATGCTTAGCATGTTATATTAGAGTTTTAGTTCTTAGAGAAGCATGATTTATGTGTATGATAATGCAAAAAAGAGAATTTGAAAAAGAATACAAAAGCCTTGGTTCTTAAGCTACAAGCCATGAGCACTTCACCTCTCAGGCAGTTGGGAAAGTATTCTGAGTCAATCAAATTCAATCCAATAAATGTTTATTAGATGTTTATTGAGTATAAGTCCTTGTATCAGTTACCATACAAAGATGTCATTACCTCTTCTCATAACCCCCATGTATGTATGTGTACATGACTGAAAATTAAGCCATCTGAGCTGCCATTAATTGCTGGGTCCTATGTGCTCTCTTTCAGGTGAACCTTCCAGGTGGTCTTCTTCACACTGTGACTGCTGTTGCAAAAATGGCAAGGGTGACAAGGAAGGAGAGAGTGGCACCTCGTGCAATGAACTCTCCACCTCCAGCTGTGACAGCCAGTCAGAAGCCAGCTCCCCTCAGGAGACTGTCATCTGTGGGCCAGTGACTCGCCAGTCCAACATCCAGACTCTGGACAGGCCCATCAAGAAGGGCCCTGTACAGCTGATCCAGCAGTCAGAGATGCGTCGGAAAAGTGATTTGCTTCGGACTCTGACCACTGGTTCCAGGGAGTCTAACTCGGGCAAAAAAAAAGCTGTGAAGGAAAAGCTCTCCATTGAGGAAGAGCTAGAAAAATGCATCCAGGATTTTCTGAAGATCAAAATTCCAGATAGGTTCCCAGAAAGGAAATACCCTTGGCAATCTGAACTATTAAGAAAGTATCATCTATAGGAGAAGGTTGGGGGTAGGGGGAAAACATACACTTTATCACTTCCAAATAAACCTCACACACAAGAATATTCATATTTCACAAGGAATGAAATTTTAAGAATGTGTTAGGCCACAAAAGTTCATTGATTTTGTACTGCCTAATTTGCCTAGTTCACTTTCTAATGTAAAGTCACAGGGTAATTGATTTTTTTCCCCAGATGTGGAAGCACAATGAAAATGCTATTTGTCTGTGAGCTCTACATACACACTGAAAATGTTACATATGAGACATGGTTGCAGGAGCAACTGAGAAAACCTAGTGTTCAACTATTCCAAGCCAAATGTTCTTTGTTTTCTACCCAGTGGAAAAATAGCCACTGAATGGGAAGATGAAGGACAAGGGGTTTGCCTGATGATGTATTTGAAATTTTTAATTTTGCTTTTAACTTTATTTATGGGGAAAAGAAGGGGCCTTTTGGACTTTTTACTTAAACCTATGCTATCCAGTTTATATGAGCTATATTGTTTATACATGTTCCTGTGTGTGTGCCTATACACATACATACATATATACTTACTTCATAGAATTCAAGGTCAGGGAGTGTCTGTGAGGTCACTTAATCTAATCCCCTGCCTCCTGACAGGATTATTCACACTATAACAATGAAAATCTATCCAATTTTTAAATGCTTTTCAAAGAAGGATAGTTCCTTTCTTGGGATATCATTTCAATGGTGAATGAAACCTATCAGTAGTTAATCCTTCTTTATTTACAAATGAATTCCCACCTCAATCCTGGACTAAAATGGTTTTCTATGTTGGGGAGGGGGGGTGATTGGAGGGAAGAAAACTGGTGGCCATTATTTGTCTAAGATCCTTTCATACTCTTGAAAACTATTATTGAATCACCCGTAACCTCTTTAATAGGAGAATATAGACCTAATTTTCCCAACCTGCAGACATCTTTGTGGCCTTCATACTAAACTTGCCTCCAAATATCCAAATCCTTCTTTAGTGGTAGGACCAAGAACTGAGTACGTCACTATTCTCAGAATGTCTTCACCACTGCAGATCATAATAGAGAAAATGAAGTTGTGTTCCTATATGCTTTATTTTTTTCTGAATCTCTAGTAATACAATGACATGTTTAATAGTTCTTTTTTTTTGTTAACCACAGTGCTAACACTGCTGACAATTAAAGTCACTTTGATGTCTTTTGTTTGCCCTTGAAATGTGAAATTTTAATGTGAACTGCACAAAGGAGAGCTTTAGAAAGAGCCCTGTGGATGTAACCTATGTAGAAAGTCAAACTCGATAATGGAAATCCTTGAATGGATTTTGGTTCATTAGATTATTTATCTGTTTTCCATTGAGTGGATTGCTGTCAGAGATCAAGCTCACTGTGTTCTGCCTAGACACAATCAAAAAGTAACCATTGGTAGCTATTCTTTTAATCTTATTTGCTATGGATGTTCTATTACCTCTGACATCTTTAGAATTGTGATGTTGAAGATTTTTTGCTCTTTCTTTTATAATCAACACATGGATTCAGTGGGAATGTCAAAGGATATTTTCATTGTCAATCATTAACTTGTACCAAATAGAGAATTTTTAAAAAATGGAGGAAAAAACAGATGAGTGTGTCAAGGAAGGAATTTGGTTGTCAGCAGGACAAAAAAAAACAGCCAATGATTAATTTATTATTTATGTTTACACATCATCCTTAAAGTTAATTGTTTAAGAGGTTTTGCTTCAATTTTGGTCACTAGTAAATCAAAGTCTGAAGTCCCACAAGACTTTGCATTTCACAACAGAGTCATAATCAGGCAAAATGTTTAAATGCTGGTTTTTCTAATAAGGGTTAAAGGATTTACTTAAAGGCTTGGAGAACTAAGATATCAAAAGAATCATTCATATATTTCCTACATGTTTCTTCACTGCTATTTAAAGCTGTGGGTGGTCAGTTATTAGCTATAACCTATCTTCAGTCTTTTCATTCATTCTATTCAGAATGATTTATTTTTTTTCAATGTCAGTGAATATCAGATTAGAACAATCATTTAAATAACTGAGAGTTCAGAGCAGAGTCGGATTTTAATAAATCAAAAGAGATTTCAAAAGGGAAGGATCAACCTAAGGCTAACTGTGATTAAATAATTCTTAAGGTCTCCCCAACATTGCTATCAAATAATTTTGTAGCAAAAATGTACATTGATTCCAATTTCCTTTTCATTCATATACAGTTAAATTTTCAACAAGGTACACTTTGAAGCCTCAAACAACTAGAGCGTTTGAAGAGCAACCCTTAACTTCTTCTGCATACTTTAAAGAGGAAATTAAATATTAGAATATAACTTCATATAAAATAACACAGTTTCTCTTTTCATCCTATTTACTTAATCAGTTGGCAATAGTATCTATCAACTAACATCTTCCTTTTAGTTCCAGTGATAGGAAGGAAATCTCCTGTAAGAAAAACAGAACAGGGGCAGCTAGGTGGTGTAGTGGATAGAGCACTGGCCCTTGAGTCAGGAGTACCTGAGTTCAGGGCAGATCTCAGACACTTAATAATTGCCTAACTGTGTGGCCTTGGGCAAGCCACTTAACCCCATTGCCTTTCTAAAACCTTAAAAAAAGAAAAGAACAGAAAAATAGAACCACAGTCACCCCTCTCCCCAAAGACTTGAATTAATAAACATTTATGAAGGACCTATTATATGGAAGGTACTTGTGAAGGTGATTTTGTTTTGTTTTGTTTTTTTTGTTTTGTTTTGTTTTGTTTTGTCTTTCCCCATCTCCAGGCCATGCCCACACTCCAATGTGAATTGTCCAAGGAAGCAAAACTATGTTTTCTTTTCCGTTGTGTAAGTATTGGTTTATACTTGATGAGACTTCTGTATAAAATTGTTCTTTTGTTTTACTAAACAAGCAATGAACAGTTAAGCAAACAGATTAGGGCCATATTGTTTAGCTGCTAATGGAGAGAGAGTTGAATATGATTAAGAAAATGTTCATGAGGTATGAGTTTACAAGACTTTATTTATGCTCACTGTATTCTGTAAATTCCCTTACCTATTCTTGATGATTTTTTAAACAATATTTATTCCTTTTATGGAAAGAGTTGTATGTCAGTATAGACATTCTGATCTTTTTCATTGTTTGACCTAGAGTTCTGACAAGGACTATAAACTGAGCCAATGAGAAAACTCTACTGGTATAATTTTGGGTAAATTGATTGTGTTAAAAGCAATGACAATATGGCTAAAGCACTCAAACAGTCATGGAATCAAAGAATTTAAAGGTGTAAATTTAAAGGTGTAAGGTACCTCAAGTGTTCCAACCGTATCATTTTATAGATATTATACTATATTAGACTGATCAAGTGACTTATCTGAAGTCACAGAAGTAATGAATAGTAATAATAAACATTGAAACAAGGTTCTCTGAATTCAAAGCTAATGCCTTTTGAAATATAATATCAATACTTTCATTATAACCCAGTAAACTGAAGTTTCAAGGATGGAAAAAGGACTGTTTCCCAGAAAAGCCTGGATCTATACAAGATAGTTGTTCCCAAAGACAAATTAGAGAGATAGTGATTCTCCTAATCTATTACTAATGACTGTCTCTTTTTACCAGTAAAATGGAAGATGGAAAGGTTTGATGTGGCCACTGGGGTGTTTGTATTATCATATCTGTAAGTCCCAATATTGTATTTCTTTGGGTGGTCCTCATGCAAACAACAGACTCTTCCAAAAACACAAGGCCATGCTTTTCTTTTTAAAGTTAAATGTAGACACTTTTTGTCTTACCTAATGTGAAGTAAAAGTGAAGTTGATTAAAAATATTCATATATTCCTTATCCCTTTTGAAACATATTATTTTCTAAGTCAAGTTTATGTAACATTAATTCAACCTGCCAATTCAGTGGTAGAACATACAAACAAAAAAATTAAAGCATTTTGACATTAGTCAACAAAATGATCAACTGCTGATTTATTAACTTTCACTTTTCAATTGATTATGTTTGTTGTTTGTTTAAGATTGATGCTAGCTGATGGTTCCCCATGCTAAAAATTCTCATATATTGCTGTATTTTCAGATTACTTTTGCTTTCCTGAATTCAGAGTTTATATCTGAGTTTCCTCCATTTGGGTCAAACCATTGTTAAGATTATAGATGAATATACAGGATGATTTATAAAATCACTATTTACTATTTCCCTTATCACAGTAGTAAAATATCATTTTTACATTTGGAACTCAGAATCTGAGATTCCAGTCTCCCAGCTCAGACAGTATCTAATAAAGTTATAGAATATGGGAAAGTCTAGAACATTGTCATTCTTTGTTGTTAGGTTACACAGATTTGGCTAATATTAACTTTCATAGTCTTTAATTGTTAGGAAGACAAAACTTCTTTCCATCCTCTGTGAAATGTAAGAAAGAATACTTGGACACTTCAACTTTAAACAGTAAATCATGGAAAAAAAATTAAGGGAGAATTGTGTTTTGTTTTGGATTTTTGATGATTCTATGGCAGATAGATGTTTTTACCAATTTACATGCTGGATTGTAAGTTTAACAGGGGCCATTCCTCTCTTTAATATTTCAGTATTTTTGACATCTTGAAATCTTGCTAACCTGAAGTTCCAATTTATATATTTTCTTTTTTATTATCAACATGACACAGTTGAGAAAGAGAATCATATGGTATATTTTCTACCTAGTTGGAATGGAGTTAGATGTCATTTGTACAGGACTATACAATGATTAATATCTGTAGAAAAATTAGACCAAATGAAATCTGCTAGAATAGGTTTGATTTATATTGCCTCCATCATCCGGGTTTTAGTTGAAATGGTTATTGCTCTCCACCCCTGCTGAAAGAAAAGAATCTTAAACTTAAATAATCACAGTCTTGTGATGTGAAAAGAGAACTCATTGGTTTGAAATATCTCTTTTCTCATCTTGCCTTGCCAATTGAAATGGGGACTTTTTTTTTTTTTTATCACTGTGGCCTTCCTAGAAAGTTACATACTGAGAATAGAGAGTTAAGATCTCTCTTTGGAGTATTCTAAGTGATTCAAAGAATCAACTTGGAGTCAAATATTCTTTAATTCTAAATAAAATGAGTTTGAGAAGAACATCTCAAATATGAAAAGATGGTGGGTAGACTTCTTTTTTATTTGTCTTGTCATTGCAGTTTACTTGTTTTTGCCTTTTAGGTGAAGGCTCTTTCAGGCATCCCTTTTCCTTTATAATAGTAATAGGAATTTTAGTTTAAAATATAGTGGGTTATCACTGGATGGATGGGTGAACATCTTTAAGTGAGATGGAACCTAATGATACCCAATTAGAAATAAAATTATGATTTTTCCCAGTGACAATGTCATGTTTATTTTAGCCTCCCAGTCTTCTGCTCAGCCTGTTTCAAAGGAACACGAATATGCCTTTGATATTTAATTATTGTGTGGTGGGGAGTCAAGGTAATTCCACCCCCCCAAAAAGTAGAACAAAATGAAAAACAACCAAATTAACATTATAATCATTTATAATGTAGTAGGAGCCAAGTCATGTTAAATCAATAACTTTCTGGGCCAGTGAACTTCTGATGAGCAGTCAATTACAACCAAATAGACAAGATTTTGATATGATGAAGACCTCAAACAATAAAACAAATCCAAGGTTTCAGGAAAATACCAGTAGAAAAGTCAAAGAATAAATGGATAAACTAGAGAATAATGAATATGGTTAACATGTTAGTGAACAAAGACAATATTGAAACACACAATGGAAAAAATAGAGATTTTCAATTATCTAGATATTTACTTGAAAGGTTAGAGTTTATTATTTTGATGAAGAAAAATTTACTTAAGCCAAATATATGTCACATGGAGGGAAGTGGCAATTATTTGGTGAAGTGGGCAATCCATCAAGATTAATTGATTAGGAAATTCATCTAAGTCTGATTCAATCTACTGTTTTACTCCCTTGAATTCTCTAAGTAGTGTACATTCACTGCCTCAATTCTCTAGTCCATTGTCAATCTCAACTTCTCTGGGCTATGTTAACATAGCTACTTGCAGCTTCTAATAGTCTGGTTGAGATTTAATTTGTTTATTGTTAAAGGATTTCAGACTCCTAATCTGCCTCATTTCATTTAGTAATTCACTCTTATAAATGAGGAGAAAAAAATATGACCTGAAATAGTGACTATCAACATCACCCCAGAGGGGTGATTTTCCTGTTAATCAAGCTGACATAAACACTCCTAATGCCAGCCAGAGGATTTAGTAACTCTCCAGTCATCAGCTACCTACTCTGTCTTGTCAGTTTAATCTTAGAGCTGACCTTTTGCTAATTTACATGCTTATACGCCTTATAAATCAACAGATTTCCAGGTTCTTTCCCTGTTAGTAGCAGCCCTATCATAAATGAAGTAGGAGTCATTACAAAGAAAATTGAAAGCAGTTGTTTCCAGCCCTAAGATGAGTGAATTGGTATACACCTGGAACTAGATTCATCTTAGGCATCTATTGTAGTTAAATATTAATGTTCACAAAGGGGATAGCACAAATTATGAAAGACAATCCCTAGCTAACATGAGAAAACTTAGTATGGTAGTAAGCACATTATAGTATTGGTTAATCTGGGTCCATGGTATAAAAGGCAAAATGTGTGAAATTCTAATATATGTGTGGATACACAAACACATTTTTAGTCTCCTTGTGGGTCTACTATTCAATCAAGTTAGCATTATGTTCTTTAAAAAACACATTTTTTTTTATTATAGAGGTTTAAAAAATTTCTATTTAGTCATTTATGAATTGGCTTTCACTGATGTAGAAAATAATGGGTGTCTGATTTGTTGATCTTACTAGACCTATCATTGACCAATATCCATTCACACAGACTTCAAATGACTTTTTTTCTTTTCACTGGCAGCATTAGCACATGTCTGTAATCCCTGCTTACTGGTAAAGCAGAGGCTCATGGAATACTTGAGATTAGGCTTTCTGAATTTCAGTGGGACAAGAGTTAAATGTGTCTGCATTGCCTAGCAGTAAAATCTTGAGTCCCTGAAATTGGAAATTAGACTACTTAAGGAGGGGTAAATCAACTCAGATTACATGTACAGCAGGTCAAAGTTCACATGCCAGTCAGTAGTGGGATTAGACACATGAGTGGTAACTGTAAATCCAGCCTTGGCAAGATAGAATGATTTTCCTCAAAATAAATAAATCCCTTTTCTATTTTGTATGGACGTGTCTGTGTGCTTGAGTCTGTAGATTTGTCTATGTGTCTATGTCTAGTTGTGAATTACCATTGACTATCCAAGACCTAGTTCCTGTACTCTCTTAGGAAGAACTCTGGGTGAAGATGCTGAAGTAATATGAATAGTAGGGGGTAAGGGAACTGTATTTCATTCAAGCTGTCAACATTATAACAGGAGCACAAAAGTGAAATATTTTTGACAAGAAATACTTAGGAATCCCTTTCATTTCACATGACCCTTTCAAAAATATTTCTCAGGCTAAACAAGATTCAGCAGCAAGGTGCTTTCAAAAGCTCAAATAGAATAAGGAAGAAATGCATGAAATAAAAAACAAAGAGCAGAAAATTGAGATCTCACAGCTGGTTCACAAATGGAGTTGCTTCAGGTTGAACTTCACTGTTATAAAGATGCCATGTTGTTTTTTTTCTTCCCTTGTAGTTATTCTCTTGAGCCAAAAACAATATTAGGCATATTTTACTTTTGTTTCAAAATGTGTACATTTCAAGGTTATGATGGATCTGGGCTGTTGAACATCAGTCTGTGTACTTGTGTTGATAATAATTCACATTTATATATCACTTATTTCTTAAAAAAACTTTTACATAATCTCATTTATCAAAATTCTCATAGTGAATTTATGATCTTATTATGCCAATTTCAGTTGGGAAAATGAATACCTAGAAAGATTAAGTAATTTCTTTGAAGTTTCATGCAGAAGCAAAAATGGAGCAAGACCTAAAACTATTGCCCATTTCTCAACCCATTCATTTTTTATGCTATACTGAATGGATACTAAGAAAACCAAAGCAACACCCAAAAGATTTTCTTATTGACTTTAAATACCACTTCTGTTGGTTTTATATTATCTAATCTATTCAAAATTTAGATTTCAAATCAAGATTCCTCATTGTATTAATCAAACTTTTAAGCGAAATAGCTTCCTTCTTAAATCTCCAAATCAAATAAAAAAGGGGGGCAACTAAAATAATAAATTGACCTGCTCACATCTTTTCCTTCCTCTTTTCTTCCCTCCTTCCCTTCCTTCTAAGCATCTCATAAAATACTTGTTACTATCTTCACTTGATGTTTCAGCATTATATTTTTCTGTTGTAAAACACAGGTGTAGTTTCAAAAGAAATGCAACTTTTAAAGTATAAGTATACTCTACATAAACCCACCCCAGAAAAATGGTTTTTCACATACTATGATAATTAAAACTCGTGATTATCATGTAAAATCTTGCTGTAACATTATTTAGCAAATCTGAGATGCATTTGAGCTCCTATTGGCATAAACTCTTGTGGGCATCAGTCTGTTGTTGCTTCAACCCTGATTATTATGTGTCCACAGGCAGTGTGCTTAGGGAATTAAGTACCACCTTCTCCCACAGCATTACTTCACCAAATTTTATGTATTTTGATGAACCAAGTAATGATTTCAGTGATTATTATATATTTTTATTTTCAAAAACATTTTGAATCTGCACTGTGGTGTTCCCAACTCAACCCAACAAAAGAAAATAAAATGACTTTGCCCTTATGGAGCTTATGTTCTATAGAAGCAGTTAATAAAACATGTGAACAGATAAATTGATACATTATAATTTGAAGAAAGAAAAATCAGTAACAATCACGAGGATCAGGGAAAACTCTCTTTAAATGATACACAAAGCAAATTCGTTACTTGAAACTGGTCAGAATCTTGAGTATGGGGATCACATGTTTTTCCTCATAAATGCATACATTTCATCTATTAATATTAGGGACTACAAACTTAATAGGAAGAATGAATAAAGAAGAATCCAAAGTATTATAAGACCCAGGGCAAAGATCTACCAATGTCTGCCTTATAGTACACATTTACAAGGATGGTGGTGAATGCAGAAAATTCCACTTAATTGGGACAATACTTAATTGTGAAAATGAGCTTGGAACTTCGTTTAAAAATATACTTTGGTTGCTGTATTCTTTCTGATGCTGTTACTGGTTGGATTAAGCTTTTTCATTGTAAATTTATCTTTATTTCCCTTGGCTATCTTAGCAACCCTGGGTATTTATGTGGATATGGAAACATGTAATGAGCATCTTTATGATGGTAACAGACCAGAAAACTAGACTGATAGATAGAAGACCTGCTTTAGAGTTGGAAAGATCTTAGTTCAAGTTCTGACTGGAACTTTATCAGGTCACTTAATCCCTTGGTAACCCCTAGGCAATTCTTTAAGAATACAAGTGACAGATAAGATAGTGGAATGAATTCTCACACTGGAAAAGCCTTATACTAATGACTAAATTACAGATTCATATTTCCTACCCTCCCCCCTTCCCTTCAAGAATTGTTTTTGTAAGGAAATTAATCATTGTAAATTAATAAATATACATCATCATCATAAAAGTATATATATATATATACACAAATAGAAGCACAAAGACCTTGTAATAACAACTCAGAAGTACTTTATTTTACTCCTTAGAATATAATCCTTGTCTACATGATACCAAAAGAGTTGGCCAAAGTAGCTAAGAATTCATTTAATTTCCAAAAATACCTGATTGTTTTGACAAAACAAGTTTATTTTTACTTTTCAATCAGTTATCTTGGTATGATTGACATACATTTGGTTTCACAGTGCACTTTGCTTGATATACCATTGGAGTGTGAGAAGCTCAATTTCTAAGGAAACCCTATGCAAATGAAGTATCCTCTTTCAGGTACTCCTTGAGGTGAATTCAAATACAAGCCCACACAGAGAACCTCAGATAAGCACAAAGTTCAGCTGACTGCCTTTACATGGGCTTTTACTTTCCATGTTACTATCAAGCATCATGAACAAGGAAAAAAACTTACAAATGAGTATAACCATTTACAAGCCCTTTTCTGCCTCCAGTCACTGGTGGAAAAAAAATAATCTTAGAAGTATAAGAGAACTGACTTTTGTAACCATGAAATTTTCTAATCAATGTGAATGACATTTAGGGGAAATAGTTTTTGATTTTTCAAAAAGTTGGCACATAATATAAAATTTTTACTTCATCTCAATTGTTGGTTACCCATTTTCTTTATTCATCTCCCCCACTCTTCCCAAAGTCAGGGGAATAGATTCAGGTAGTCTTCTTACGGGATAATGTAGCCAAGGAAAACAAAAAAAGAAAGGAAAAAAAAACTCAAGTTGTTATCCTGTCCCTAAGAAATCATCTTTCATCATATCAGATGAATGGGTATATTTTTATGCCATTTTAGTTTGAGTCCTTATGGAATCAGGGCAGATGAATGACAAGAGTCTTCATTATGTTATTTTTAATAGGTAAATTTTATCAGCAGTCTCTTAAAATATAACTTGAAGGTGATTCATTCCCAAAGACCTCATTTTATGGTCCATGTCTCTAAGTGGAGTCTTCTTTAAATAAATCACCTTGCATTATGTTGATGCTATCGCTTGACCTCCAACTTTTTATAATAGTTTTGCTTTCAAAGACCACAAATATCAATGTATGATCAAATAATTAAAAATCTAGGAAAAACCCCTGAGTTCTATAAAGTTTGAGATTTTGTTCTTGGTCAAGTGACTGTCCCTCTATCATCCCATAATCAACAAAATGTTTGGCTCACTTATTTTTTTTTTTTTTTGGTCTTAACTTACAATTGCCTCCTCGCCCCATCCTCAGCAGAAGGTTTTCTTTGTAACCATTATAATTAGGCAAAAGAAAGCAAAACATACTCCAAGCCTGACAACACATAAGCCTCATACATCACCATTAGTCTAACATCTCTATGCTGAAAGAAGAGGCATTTTTTTCACCAGTCATTGTAGTTTGCATAAAAACCTTTCACATATATACATACATACACTCATATATATACACACACATATATTTATACAAAAATAGATCAACTCACATTCAAATATAACACACATGCAAGTAATAGATTCTAATCTTTACTTTATATACAAAGATCAAATCGATTAAGTAATATGGAGATAACCACAATTCAATTTGCCCAGGATTAATGAAATTCTTGTCCATCTGTCACTGATTCTCAGACTGTTGTGCTATTTTCACCATGGGCACAAGATTCTGAATTTCATTGATAATTTCACTGAGTGGTGATCTCTTGTGAGGCCTTTTTCACCTTACTTTTTCTGACCTCATTCAAGTACTAGATGACTTAGCTAAGGCTGAGTCAATTTGTTGCACATTGATGTATATCAAGTGACACCCACTGAATTACCTCTTCTTCATACCCAATGTTGCTCACTTGTACATAAGTGTAATATCAAATTGTTTACAGGTTCTTGTGTGTAATTGTGGATGCGTTTCTAATGCAAACTGTCAAAGGAATCAGTTTTCCTGGAAGGCATTAAAATTGAATGTGCTTATTACAGTATAGACGTCACCAATTATGGACTCACTCAAATGCATGTCTTCATCTTGTCAGTCCCCAGAAGTGGAGCAGCTATTTGGCAATTGTCTTCAGTCTGTGAATAACAAATATACACAATTGCTGTGACTCTAATTACTCAGTAACTGTCTTTACTGTGGTATGTAACACTGTAGTTTTTAGCCTGCTGTATTTCTTTCCTACCTATTTGTTCCTGAAAGAAAAATGTGATTAAAAAATAATAATTCCCTTTATCCCAAAGGAATTACACATGGAATTGATGATCATTGGTCCAACTAGAAAGCAGCCTACCTTTCACTCAACCAATGGCTCTAGGTGATATATAAATATATACATAACTATGTATATAATATCTACAATTCCAGTTATTACCATTCCATCTTACCCTCACTTCCAATGGAAAAAAAATTTGTTATTTTGTTTAGAATTGCTGATAGATCATGAGGAGACTCATTTGCTATTATTAACAACTTCCATATCCTGTTTAGTTATTATAGTATGGTAAAAGATACAGATATGGTATCAGTATTGTGAAATTGTGTGGTTGAAACTACAAAATGCATTTGTGGATATATTCTAAAGGACAGACCAGAAACTGTCTCTTCTAATTGAAATATATTACAGAATATCTTGTGAATATAATTACAGAAATTGGTAACTATTTTTGTGTCCCTCCATTTACAATTCCATTTCATATACATTGTAATTTACCACTAATCATAATAAATCACTTGGTAACATTCAGTTGTTATATATATATATATATATATATAAATATATATGTACAAAATTTTATTTCCCATATATATATATATCTGACTTATGCTTCAACATTATATGATGCTACTCAAGAATTTTAGATCAATGGTAAATGCCCTTGAAATTAATTTATGCTTTAGAAACTACTTGAATGGTCATAAAAAAATGGAAGTTACTCAAGAGAGTGGATAAGATAGGTAGACAAGGATCTTTGGGAATCTTAAGCACATCTAACATAAGAAAACTTTTATATACGCACAGTGATATATATATATAGAGAGAGATGATAAATATGTAAATCAGTATAGTTAATGAAATTTTGTGGTTGAAATTAACATAATGTATATATGTGTATCTGTGCATACATATAAACATTTTGTACATTTATATACATGTGCATATGTGCATATATAACAATATATATTATATGTACACACATGCATATATGGAAGTCCTATGAAACCTCCCACCCTATATAAATAGATCGACTACTCATCTGCAATTTACTCTATAATCTTAAAAATTCCCCTGGGATGTGGTGAGGTTAAGTAACTTGCCCATACAAATAGACTTCAGAGTGCATTTTAATAAAAGGTGGGAAATTATGCAAGGAATAAAAGATATATCAAAGGGAACTGACAGTAGGAAATGATAGTTCTGAAAAACTTTCTTAAGTACCCAATATCAGACATAAGCTCAAAGTAAGAGTCAATGTGTTCATGTGAAGAGGAAATCAAAAAAAATTATGAGACAGAAATGCAAACTCATTAGACTCACTAGTCAAAACCACATTTGAATGCTATGTCCTCCACTTTAGTAACTGTTATATCCAGTAAAGGCAGTGCTTTTGCTGAAACACTGGAGAAGGAACTTTAGTCATTTCTACTGAGAATAGAATGAAGAAAACTAAGCTAAACCTATACTAGAACAAGATTTTAGGACAGAAAAGCTTTCTTCATTAATCTGAGTCACAGTAACATGTCCTTGAATACACAAAGATAAGTTACATGCTGGTCTGGGTATATCATCTCATTCTATTCTAGATAGTGGGATGGCTTAATGACCTTGTAATCTTAAGGATTTTGCAGGAGTATGCATTCCACTATAACCAATCAACAAGATAATCTCAGTTTTGTTTCCATTGTTCCTGGAGAAAGAAAAAGAATGAATTTAAGAGAAACATAAAGAGCCTCAACAAAAAAGCAAAGATAAAGAAGAATGAGGGATACAGCTAATTTTCCATGATGTTTTGTAGTTCTTCTACTAAGAAACCAAGCATCATGGATACACAATCTAGAATCACTATGGTATGAATACAATGAAAAAAAAAATAGGATTGAGTTACTTTAATTCTTTATGTTGCTTTGTAGTATGCTAAGAGTCAAATAGATTAAAAATGTGGGGAGAAATTACTTGAAAGGGCATTAAACAACATAGCAGTCTACAATTTGTAGGCTACTGAAACTTCTTTTATAAATTGCAATGCAATTGTTATTGACTCTTGACTAACTAGCTTCCATGCCTGATGAATGCTTCATTTGAAACATGTGAGAATTTCTCCAGCTGTTCTTGTGATGAGATGGAGCTGGGACTTCCTCACATGAGTTTGGCATTATGTTTGTAAAAGTTCACATAGCACCTTTCTCAAATCAGAATTATTTATTCAAAAAAGAGCATGGAAAAACAAAGATGATTTTTGGAAATAGTACTATCTAGAAGAGTCAAGATTTACAGGAATATAACCCCTTTGCTGATTTTCTGCCCTCTATGTTTCAATAGTACAAACACATTCTCACCATCTACAATCATATTTATCCTTTTTATAGATGTATCCAGTGGCAACTATGACTGAAGTTGGTCAAGACAGAGGGAAGTATTTATCCCAACAGGTGGTTAAGAACAGCCATTGAATTGGCAGAATAACTTCAGGTTGCAAGAAGCCAACCTAATCTCACAGAGCCTTGGGGGAAAAAAATCAACAAAAATTCAGCATAAGAGGCACAGAAGAAAGATTGTCAATTCCTGCCCCCTACACACATACATACATGCTTAGAAGATCATAGTGTTCCATTGGCACTGTGTGAGATCCCTGGCTTATTCTCAACAATCAATATTAGAGAACAATCTTGGAGAATCAAATCAGTCCTTAGCTTGTTTTTCTTTTGCTTCAGGCACAAAGAAATCGTCCATTTCTTCTTCATAGCATACAAGGGAACAAAACACCAAATGTAACCTTAAGAGAAGTGGTGAGGAATAGTGACACACTAGGATTGTTGTTCCTATGAGTTGAGGCACAGAAATGCACTCCAAAGTTAATGTGAGGTAATTAAATCTGACATATCCACAAAGGAAAAACACAAAGCTCAGAGAAGCCCATTTATCTTTCTTGAATGTCCCCAGAGTACAAATAAACCTTTTTCCCCCTCTGTCTTCCTTTTCTTGTTTCTTTTCCTCCACTTTAATTTCTCTCTCTCCTCTCTCCATCTACCCAGTATTATTCTATGACAGTCTGAAAGACCTATTCTCATTGATATAGACACTCTGCTCTACCAGTAGAAACAAATCTATATATCTCAAAAGTAATAATTATAACAGAAATCAAATAGCCAAGTGCCATTTCTCAAATTCCCTCTCTGATATACATTTTTTTCATCTTCAATCTGAGGGGGTTAACTAGTTGATTTCCATAATCCTTTATAGCACTAACATTCAATAAACTATCACCTTTCTTCTCGTTCCATTTAATTGTCTAAGGCCCTAAACTGAGAAGACCCTTGGTAATTCTGATAAACATCCCATTTTTGATTGGGGAGAGTTATTCTTTTTAAAAAGAGCATTCTTTTTAGACAGGAGATCCAGATTAAACTAAAGATAAAAGCATGATAACCCAACAACAATTACTAAATTACCCAACAATCACTGATTACCCACTGGAAAAAAAAAAGTCTTCTTTTTCATTCCAATGAGCTTTAGCTAGGGAAAAGAGGGATACGTCCTAAGAAAGGATTTAACCTATCTCATTATATTTCTACATCTGTCCAGTTTCATGAACTCATTCCCTTTCTTTCATACAGCAACATACAGCAACCATCTTTTGCTTCAATAATCCTAGGCTGAATTTTCATTTTAGCCCTGACATGAATTTATAAAACTCTAATGGAACTGTAGAAAATTGCTAGAACAAAGATGGTGAGTGTGTATGTGCCTTTGTGTGCATGTGTATATGACCACATGCTTTGTCTGTAATAATTAATAATAATTGGAGACAACAAGCCAGTAGCTTACTCTCTCTCCCAACCCTGGGATATAACACCCATCTTACTTTAGAATGAAAAGTTTTCAGAGTCATCTTTTCTATGCGTAGATGGAGGTTACCACATAATGTCCTTGTGCTTTCTCAAACACCTGACATTAATAAATGCTTGAGGATTTGAGAAAATAAAGAAAGAAGTTAAGAACAAACAGACCTATGCATAGGAATTGTATAAGTTCTCTTCTGTTGGAATAATGAAAAATATAGTAATTATTTCCATCTAATCTTAGGTAGATGTGAACAAAGCAAAACTTCTTTAGCTACAACAAAATGCAGACTCATAGAACTGATTTGAGAATTGAAAAAGCATCTTCTGGGTTTGAGTAAGTCCTGGAATCCCTCAGAAGTTTAATGGATCAATGGAAAGAAAAAGACAAGTCTTTCAAAGGATTCTAAAAGAGAGTGGATGGTAATAACATCTCACCACTTTGTCTGTGATAAGCTTGTTTTTTTTTAACTTCAACTTGATCTGTCCATCCTTTCAATATCTCTTTAGTTATATTTATATAACTAAAAATACATTTTATATGTGTGAATTTTGTAGAAGGGAGAAAGATGAGGAAAGGAGCTAAAGAGAGGGAATTGAAGATAGGGAAGGGAGAGAGATAGTGACAGAGGCAGAGAAAGACAGAGTAAAAATGGGAATTAAAATGGGAATTAAAATAAATCTTTGTTCTCTTCTGCTTTAATGATATGCTGGAAATATAGATCCTATTCACTCAAAGATTTAAACATGACTAAAGAATAAAGAAACTCTAACAAATCTTTTCCAGGTTATGCAGAAGACACATTCCATGACTTTCTTACATGTATTCAATTTATCCCAGTGACAATATTGGACATAATCAATAAAATTGTTCCGTACTTGACAGTCTTTGTGTCTTATACAATCTAAAACATACAAAAAGACTTTTATGGCAAAACGGGAAAAAAAGAATTCCTCTTTGCCTCCCTGGGAAAAGCTGGTAAAATTCCAATTGTTTTGTAATATTATATCTTTAATACTTCTTAACTAGTTTGATGGACTTCTTCATGTCCTTAGTCTTTCCTATAGTATGTTACTGCTTCTCAAATTAATCAGTTGTTCATACTTGAAGGGGGTAGGAAACAGGAATCAAGTAACACAAAAATTATTTAAAATTTGGGCAGCTAGGTGGTGCAGTGTATGGAGAACAGGCCCTGGAGTCAGGAGTACCTGAGTTCAAATCCAACCTCAGACACTTAATTACCTAGCTGTGTGGCCTTGGGCAAGCCACTTAACCTCATTTGCCTTGCAAAAACTTTAAAAAAAACTATTTAAAATTATGTTGTTTTTAGTCCTTAGCTTTAGTGGAAAAGAACTCAGAGGATTAAAGGACAATTTCTAGGAAGAAAAGAAGAGATGGAATCGGGGTTGAATCGTAATGTTCTGACTGGGACTGGGTGAAGTGGGATAGACATCTTTAGGGAACTATGGCTATGAGATAGTGATAAGGGGAAAAAATGAAAATTGGATGTGGATGTGAAGAGATAAATAACTACTGTTGATGCTGAGCTGTATGTATTGAATAATAAAATTATATTTATAGCTAGAATTTATTTAACACTATAAGATTTGCAAAATAATTTTATATACACACATGTATATGTATTTATATATGTAAATACATGCATGTGTGTATAAATTATTGTAGGTCTTATTAACCCTAGCATCCTATCAGTTCACATTCAATATTAAGACAAAATGATGCATTTGGGAGTCATTGAACCAAGGAGGTTATTTTGTCCAAACACAGCAAGGATAAATGGCAGGAACATAATCTCATTTAACTTCTCTGGTTGGAGAGAAAAGGCTCATTTCTATATGTCAATGCCTCAGATCACTACAACATTAGGTATAGTGACATCAGTGATCTTTGGTACTCACCATGACAAAAGATATGTACTATGCTACAAGAGACTGGGATCTTTTTATGCCCCCAGGCCAAAAGGCATTGTCAGAGAAGTTGATGAGATCAATTGGGATACCTGGAGGAAGAAACAAGAGATGGAGACAGAGAAGGGAAGGAATCTCATTTGATCCTTGAAAAATCAATCTAGTGAGACAGGTTCCCCATCTTGTAGATGGGGAAAACTGAGACTTAGAGCTTAAATGGTTTGCCCAAGGTCTCATAATTCTCACCTATATCAATCAGGATTTGAATTCTTGATTCACTGCACATCCCAGTTTTCCCACTAATGAAGTAGGATTTGCTTTAAATATTTTATTTGATGTAAATTTTACATAGAGATGTTTTATGTGACAATCTTTTAGGCTGTTCCCAAACTCCCACTCTTATTAACAGGATAGTTCCTCAGAAGTCAGCTGAGTACGCCTCAATATTATAAGGGTAGTTCTGAGGATGAGTAGCATTTTTAATGCTATCATCCCTATGTCCCTATCTAGTATGTTCTTCATTGATTATTAATTAGTCAGTTAAAGTGAATTAGATTTTTAAAAGTGATATTTACTAAGATGGTATAATAAAAGCTATTGGTTCAAAACCAATCTTTCAAAAGTCTAGGGTACAGTTTCCTACAAAGTGTTCTTTCTTAAATTCAACCCTATGACCTAAGAAATATAAATATTATTATCTTTAACCTCTAAACATACATATTCTAGGGGAAAATGAAATTATGCTCATAATTCATATATCAGAAAGAGTAACTGTTTTCCTGATTAAGGCGTCTATTTCTCCATTCATGGAGTGTTCATAAAGTTCTCCTTAAGCGCAACTTTTCACTGGGTTCAAAATATCTATGCCTTTATATCAAGAAACTTCCTTTTCAGTTCAGTCAAGCCAAGTAGGTAAGAATTTATTAAGTATGTACCATATGGTGCCAATTGGGTGGTGCAGTAGCTAGAGCACCAGCCCTGGAGTCAGAAGGACCTGAGTTCAAATTTAACCACAGACACTTACCTCTCACACCTAGCTGTGAGACATTAGGAAAGTCACTTAACCCACTGCTTTGCAACCCCCCCCCCCAAAAAAAAAATATGTACTACATGTTTCAAAAACATGTAGGGCAGCTAAGTGATTCAGTGGCTGGAAGATTGTTAGATTGTTCCTGGAGTCAAGAAGATCTGAGTTCAAATTTATACTTACTAGTTGTGTGACCCTGGAAAAGTCATCTAACCTCTGCCTTTATCCACTGGAGAAGGAAATCATAAACTTCTCCAGTAATTTTGCCAAGAAAGTCCATAGATAGTGTTGTCCACAAGGTCATGAAGAGTTGGACACAACTGAACAACAATATACACATATACATAAGTGTGTGTGTGTGTGTATGTGTGTGTGCCAGAGCTGGTGCTAAGCTTTTTCCTTGCTATATCTAAATCATCTTACAGTTTACAGCTTCTGATGTAGGCATTGTCATCAGCCACTGCTGCTCCAGAATATCTGAGCCAACAGAAATTGGAAGTTCAAAACCTTCTCAAGTTTTTTGTAGTTTATAATATCATCCTCTGGAAAAAGAGAGGTTGGGGAGAGATAGTTTAATATTCTCCCTAGGCTCATTTCCAACTCTTCTGGCCCTTTTATACTGGTACAAGGGTCTGTCTCTTCAAGGAAATCTTGAAGTTTGACTTTTCCTGCCCAAAGTATTTCTATCTTATACGTAGACTCTGTAGTGTGCCTATTCTTTCAGCCTATCTTAGTCATTTCTTGTGTGTCATCATCTAAATTCAGTCAAAGACTCAAAAAGTACTTCAATCTACCCCAATTTATTAAAAATTCATTTGACCCTAGTTTACACTTTGGGTTGATAGATTTAATAGATGTCCAGACTATCTGGAAAAAAATGGTATGGAAACCCACTCCTACTTTACACTTAAATACCATTAACCATATCCATAAATTTTGTTCTCACTCCTCTCCATATCATCCTTAACTACGGTATTTTTTGAGATACCATCACAAAATAGCCTTAGGAACTTATACCCCTAGTCTGATAACTATTTCTCAACATATATCTATTTATATTTGC
Source organism: Macrotis lagotis (assembly GCF_037893015.1). Lineage (NCBI taxonomy): Eukaryota > Metazoa > Chordata > Mammalia > Peramelemorphia > Peramelidae > Macrotis > Macrotis lagotis. The sequence continues at coordinate 406,709,793 of NC_133658.1, read as the reverse complement.
TGTTTATAGAAACTTTATAGTTCTTCAAGGTTTTATAGAGTTTTCTTTCTTAAGTTAACCATATGACCTAGGCAGTAAAACTATTATTATGATTAACCACATCTTACAGAGAAAACAAATACACAGAGAAACTCAAGTATGTATCTATGGTGACATGGCTAGTAAACTTTGGAACTGGTAATTGAATATAGGTCTCCTGGTTCCAAATACAATGCTAAAATAATTTTATTGATTTGTCTGTCTAAGTGAAAGAAGAAAATTTATTGGATATTTAATTCAATTTAACAATGATTAAGATCAAGTGAGATGATATTTATAAAGTGTTTTTCCCCTTAGCAAGTAATAGATTATATATACAAGTTTATTCTCTTCTTTCCCCTCCCAGTGCTAAGCACTTTGGGTGCTGAATACTCCTCATAAAATTTAAAACTTCGAAGGACTTTACTAATGATCTAGTAGAAACCCTTCTACATAGTTGAGGAAACCTCAAGAGTTGAGGTAAGCCTATACAAATTAACTTGCCTTAGCCCCCACAGAGAATAAACCACAGAGCAAATATTTGAATCCTAGTCTCCTGATTAAAAAAATCCAGTGAGGTTTTTTTTTGGGGGGAGTTATTGTTTATTCCCCCCCCATAATAATATGAATATGCATGAAGCCATTGGAAGATGCAAAGTAGTACCTATTCTCATGGAATCTAGGTTTCAGTAAGTTTTCTTACATAGACACAATATGATATTTGCACAATTAATTTTAACACAAAATATAATAATTGCATTAGATAATTGCATAATTGTGCTTTGTGAGGGAGGGAACAGAAGGTCATTATTTTCTGAAACAGAGAGAAAAAATCAGAGATACATTCATGAAATATGTGGCATTTCTGTTAAGTATTCAAAATGTGTGGAGAAATTCAATGAACAAAGATGGAGGGTTAGATTTTAGACACAGAACAGTATAAGCAATAACATCAAGTGGAAAAGACTTGGATATGTATGTGGAAAAGTGAATAATTATTTTTTTTGTTTTGAACAGAATATTACAGAAAAAAATAACATGAAATAATATTGGAAAAGTGATTGGCTCCATGTTGAACTGAACACCAGGCAAACTCTTTGAATTTTTCATTGAAAGCAATGGGGATTCTTTAAACACACACACACACACACACACACACACACACACACACACACACACACACACAAGCACACGATTTTAAACAAAGATTTTATATGCCTCAATCTTTGCATAAAGGTGAAAACATTTTTTCCCCTGCAATATTAGCAATAATTTGTGGAGTGATAGAGAATGGAAATGAGAACACTCATTAAGATGATAACAGAATTATATTTACATGTAGAAATAGGGACCAAAAAACTTAAGATGGTGCTACTTGGAATAAAGAAAAGGAGGCAGATGGTAGAGATGTTTTATAGATGGAATCCATATTTCCTACTCACATCAAGCAACTTCTACAATCAATCCACAATTATTTTGAAGAAACAGGGTAGTAGCTGTAGGGAGAGAAGGGGTTTTAGAGAAAATCTAACTCAATCCCTCATTTTATTCATGAGGAAAATGAGGCCCACAGAGATTAAGTGACTTGCCCAAGGTCACAAAAATAGTCATAACATTCTAATTTGAACTCAGATGTTCTACTACCAAACTCAGGGTCCTTTCCTCCATAAACTAACTAAAATGAATACTAAAAGAAAATAAGTGTGACAGAAAGTTCATTTAATATTTAGACATTTCTAGTTTCAGAGGGAGAATAAGGAAATAACTAAATAGCTTTTTTTTTTTAAATCCTGTGGGTCAGAGGAACAGGAGAAACTCACATTCAGTCTCCTTCCTCCAAGGCATTCTCTATATGAATTATCTATGACAGAGAGTGGCCTTAAGTATCTCAGGGAAGATTCCTTAAAAGAAAATAAACATAGGTTTGATCAATAATACACCCATTTCTGACTCAGAAATTCACTCTCATCCAGGATCAAGAGTTCCATTTTACAATGAAACTCAATGAGAATTGAAATCAATTAACATCAAATACTCAAAAAGGTAATCTTAAGGAAGGTCAACAGTTTTTTAAGACAAGTCATATACTTTTCAAGCCTTCACACTTCCATCATTGATGTTTCAACCTTTGAAGAATGGAATGCTGAATTTGGCAGCCATCTCAGAGAGTTTAGCCACAGAAGGAAAGAAAGATATAGGATGATAACTTGTATATATGGGTAGATTAAGTGAGGGAGTCCCTAGCTGAAGTTTCGCCTGAAGAAGAGGTTTGTAATGCTATTAGGCTCCTTTCATATGGCACCTGGTGCTGATTCTACTCCAGTTGAGATTTACAATGTGGGGATTTAATTTCTCCTACAAAAATTGACTGAAATGTTATATAGCCTGAAGACATTATCCCCCAGGAATTCAAGAATGCCTTTATTATCCATCTCTATAAAAGTAAAGGGAATAGATTATCTTGTGACAATCACAGAGTAGTTTCTTTTTTAGAGTCCTACTCAATAGACTGATCTTTCACTTGGAAGAGCCAATATGGCTTTCAGAAAGGGTTGAAGAACAGTCAATATGGTATTTGCTGTCTGACAACTCCAGGAAAAATTCCAGGAGCAAAAGAGAGTTCTGTATTCAATGTTTGAAGATCTGGCAATGGTCTTTGATACCATTAGTTAAAAAAGGTTATGGAAAATTAAGTCAAAATTTGGTTGACCAGAGAAATTCATTGGTACAATATTGTACATACAATAGTACATCAATTTAATGAGAGCATGTTTGACCTGATTCTGTATAATGGATGATGCTCTCATGATTTCCTGCTTACCAATAGGGTGAAACAAGGCTGTGTTCATGCTCCCAACCTTTTCAGCATGATGTTTTCAGCCATGTTATCAAATGCTTCACTGAGGATAAACACAACATTAAGGTCAGCTATAACACCACCAATAAATTCTTCAACTCAAAAGGGCTACAAGTAAAGAGCAAAGTGGAGGGAGTGTTAGCACATAATCTTCTGTTTGCAGATGATTATGCATTCAATGCAGCCTCTGAAGCTGAGATGCAACAAAGTATGGATTGATTCTCTACTGAATTTTGGTGTAACATCTAAATATAAGAAAACACAGGTGCTCCAACTGCCAGCACCACACCATCCATATGTGAAACCATCAATTAAAGTAAATGCTCAAGTTTGGATAGAATACATTGGATAAGTTCATTTACTTTAGCAAGGTAATTTCCACGGAGGTACACATTGATAATGAGGTTAACTCATGCTTTGCCAAACTAGCTCAGTATTTGGGACACTCTGAAAGAAAGTATGGGAGAGAAGAGTATTAGACTGACCACCAAACTGAAGGTCTACAAAGTGTTGTGCTGACCTCATTTCTGCATACCTGGAAATCTGGACAGTCTACCAATGCCATGACAGTTAACTGAATTGCTTCCATTTAAGTTGTCTTAGGAAGATTCTGAAGATCATCTGGCAGGAGAAGATATCAGACACTGAGGTCCTGTCTCAAACTAAACTGCCAAGCATTCAGATTTTACTGTAGAGATCACAAGTATGACAGGGAGGCCATGTTGTTCGAATTCCCAATGTACTCTTGCCAAAAAGACTTTTATGGAAAACTCACAAAGGGCCTGCACTCACAGTGGAATCAGAGGAAGTAATACAAGGATACCCTAAAGGTCTCTCTTAACAATTTTAGAATTGATTATGCAGCATGAGAGATACTGGCACAAGACCATCTAGAATAGCAAGGCCCTCATTAGAAAGTATGCTGTGGTCTATGAGCAAGGCAGAATTGAAACAACTCAAAGGAAATATTAGATATGTAAATTCAGAATAACTACCCAGGTGTTCACATGAACTATTTGAACCAGATCTGTGATAAAACATTCAAAGCTGATATTGGTCTAATCAGTCCCAGGCAGACACACTGTAGTTTGTCTCTAACATAGTGATGTTGTTTTGGTCTTCTTTGATAATGAAGGACAAGAATCAACTGATCAACTAACCAAGTGAGAGGTTTTTGAGGAAGGGAGATTCATATGCATTTTGTAGATAACAGAGAAGCAATTTTCTAGAGAAGATAGGTTGAAATAGTCTCTCTTGTGCATGCAGAGGTTTGCCTTGGAATGGAGAAGGGTTATGTGTTTCTCTGATACAGGATTGAAGGAAGGGATAATCTTAGAAGGCTACTCTTAGAAGGCTTCTGAGTGATATTAAATTAGGAAAAGAGTAGAAGAAGGGGATTTTGGCAAGTATTCTTATTTTTTCAGTAAAATGGTAAGGTTTTCAACTGACAGGATAGGAGGTGGAAGAACCACAGAAGATTAGAGAGGGAATGAAAACATTCGGACAAGTCACTGCAGGGAGTGGAAGAGTGAGTTAATTAGGGAGGTGGAAAAGAAATGCTTTGGTTCAGTAAGGACCTAGTTGAGCTTGTGTAACAGAAATTTGAAGTGTACCCCAGTCAACATGATTTTGTAATTTTCTGCAACTTTAGTTAGCAGCACATAATTAAGAGAGAAGATAGTGGTAATAATCCAAGGATAGAATAATTGCTGCAAGGAATCAAGAGAAAAACAGAGTACCAAGTGATCAAGATGCAGAAGGTAGGAGAAGATAGTCAGGGTAGGGGCAATGATTATTTATTCTGTAAAAACACTTAATACTATATTTATATTTTATAACTATAATTTTCCCCAATGTAAGACAGTGTGGTATAATAATGAAGAGCCAAACAGAGGGACAGAACACAAGGTTCAGCTTACTTCTGACATATTTGCTACATGACCCTAGAAAATAATTTAAATTCTTAGTGCTCTAGGCAACCCTCTAATATTATAGTATATCAGTTGAATGAGGCACCTCATCTAATCCTTATCTTAATCTCTGCGGTGAAGGTACCAATTTGCATTGTGAGAAGTGTCTTCACTAAGGCACTTTCCTATCCTAATAAAAATGTGGGTCCAGTTCCTATTCCCAAGTTTCCCCAGGATAAATTATATTTACTGTTTTGTAATAAGGGCTTGAAAATTGACTGGAATTCTGTGATTGGTACATTCAGAGTAATAAGCACAGTCTCTTAGCTTTAAGAGTTATTTGAACTATCCACATCTTTGAACTGGAAGAATGACTTAAATCATTCCTGGGAGTTTAAAAAGAAGTGTGCAAAGCATGTGAAATAAAGGGGAAGAAGTGAGGAAGGAGTGTCTTGTGCACTGTCTGGGACAATAGAACAATACTGAATTAAGCTATCCCCTACATCATATATATTTTTCTTATTTTTTTATAAGATTCAGTTTTTTTAATCCATTCTGCTATCTGCTTCTGTTGTATGGGAGAGTTCATCCCATTCACATTTTCAGTTAATATAACTAACTCTCTATTTACCTTCATGCTATTTTCCCCTATTTATATTTTTCTCCTTCCTTTTCTCTTATCCCTCCTCACCAATGCTATGCTCCCTTTCCCCTTTAAATATTCCATTTAAGCCTTTGATCCAACAATGCCACTACTGGGTTTATACCCTGAAGTATCATGAAAAAGGGTAAAAACATCACTTGTACAAAAATATTCATAGTAGCTCTGTTTGTGAAGGCAAAGAATTGGAAATTGAGTAAATGTTCATCAATTGGGGAATGGCTGAACAAATTGTGGTATATGTATATTATGGAACACTATGGTTCTATTAGAAACCGGGAGGAAGGGGAATTCAGAGAAGCCTGGAAGGATTTGCATGACCTGATGCTGAATGAGATGAGCAGAACAAGAGGAATATTGTACACCCTAACAACAACATTGGGGTGACGATCAATCTTAATGGACTTGCTCATTTCATCAATACAATAATCAGGGACAATTTCAGGGTATCTGCTACCATCTGTATCCAAAGAAAGAATTGTGGAGTTTAAACAAAGACCAAAAGACTGTTACCTTTAATTTTTTGAAAATTTATCTTGTTATGTAATTTTGCTATTTCTTATATTTAATTGTTCCTTTAGGATATGGCTTTTCTCTCAACACATTCAGTTTTGGTCAATGTATAGCATGGAAACCATGTAAAGACTATCAGACTGCCTTCTGTGGGGGTGGGGGGATGGACATGAGATTAGGGGAAAAAATTGTAAAATTCAATAAAAAATCAAATTAAAAAATTAATATTTTATTTAATTTTAACTTTACTTTTATTTTTACTTTTGCTTTCCCTTTTATCAGGTCTTTCTTTCCCTTTCTTTCCCTTCCCCCCTTACTTCCCTGTAGGGTAGGATAGATTTTTTTTTTATGAAAATTTTTTTCTTTATTCAACTTTCTGGGGTTTCAGTTCCATGTGAGACATTGCATTATGACACTTTAATGAGTTTATTTATTTTTAAAATTTATTTACTTATTTTCATCCATATGCACATATATATTTTTAAATTACAAAATTGGCTTCCACCCTCCCTTCCCATCCCCCTCCCCTCACTGGGAAACAGTCAAGTTAGCATTGTACATGCACATTTTGATAAACATGTTTACAAATTAATAATTTTTGATATGAGTAATTACAATTAAATGAAAGAGATATATGAGATAATTTTTATAAAGTGTTCATCAGATTCGGAAAAGTTGTTTATTTTTGTGTGTATTTTGTTTGTTTTGTTTATCTTCCTCTGAATGGGGATAATATAGTCCATAGCCAGTCAGATACAATTCTCCTAGGTCTCTGGTCTGCTGAGAGGAACTGTTTCCATCTACGCTGTTCATCTCACAGTGATGTTGCTGATGTGTACATGGTTTTCTTGGTTTTACTCCCTTCACTCAGCATCATATCCCATAAATCATTCCATGGTTACACTAGCATCTGACCATTTATGACTTCTTATATACCATAACATCTTTAGCCATTCCCCAACTGATGGACAACCTCTCAATTTCCAATTCTTTGCCACTACAAAAAAGAGCTGCTATGAATATTTTGGAACATGTAGGACTTTTCCCTTTTTTATATAATTTCTTCTGGATATAGACTTAGAATTGGAATTGCTAGGTCAAAGGTTATGAACAGTTTTATTGCTTTTTGGGCATAATACCATATTGCTCTCCAGAAAGGGTGGATCTGTTCACAACTCCACAAAGCAATGTATCAATGTCCCAAGCATCCTATAACTTCTCCAACATTGATCATTTCCCCTTTTTCTCATCATGGCCAATTCAACAGGTGTGATATGATACCTCATTGTTATTTTAATTTGCATTTCTCTAATCAATAATGATTAGGAGCATTTTTCATATGATTTTATAACTTTAATTTCTTCATTTGAAAACTGCTCAAATCTTTTGACCATTTATCAATTGGGGAATGACTTGTGATCTTATAAATTTGATGCAATTCTCTATATATTTTAGAAATGAAACATTTATCAAAACTCCTAGTAGTGAAAATTGTTGCCCAACTTTCTGCTTTCCTTCTAATTCTAGCAGCATTGTTTTTTATTAGTGCAAAACCTTTTTTAATTTAATATAGTTAAAATCATTCATTTTGCAGTATATAATGTGCTCCACTTCTTGTTCATAAATTTATCCCTTTTACATTGATCTGATAGAGTATTTCATGGTCTATTAATTTATCAATGGTATCATTCTTTATGTCCAAAACCTGTATCAATTTTGACCTTATTTTGGTATAGGGTGTGAGATGTGTATCTATGCCTAGTTTTTGCCATACTATTTTACAGTTTTCCAACAATTTTTGTCAAATAATGAGGTCTTATCTCAGAAGCTGATGTCTTTGGGTTTGTCAAATAGTAGATTTCTGTAGTCATACTGCAACTTTTTTTCAAATCTATCCTAATACACTGATCCATTACTCTATTTCTTAACCAGTACTAGGCAATTTTGATGTCTGCTGCTTTATAGTATAGTTTGAGATGGGGTAGAGCTAGGTCACTTTACTTTACCTTTTTTTCACCAGTTCCCTTGTTAATCTTGAACTTGTGTTGCTCCAGATGCATTTTGTTACTATTTTTTCTAGCTCAGTAAAGTAATTATTTGGTGTTTTGATTGGTATAGCACTGAATAAGTAATTTAATTTGGGTAGAATTGTTGTCATTTTTATTATATTGGCTTGACATAAAACTGAGCATTTGATATTTTTTCCAATTATTAAGAGCTGACTTTATTTGGGTAAGAAGTACTTCATAATTGTGTTCATAAAGTTTCTGGGTTTCTCTTGAGTGGTAGATTCCCAAGTATTTAATATTGTCTATAGTTATTTTAAATGGAATTTCTCTTTCTAACATTTGCTCTTGGGCTTTATTATTAATATATAGAAATGCTAATGATTTATGTGGGCTTATTTTATATTCTGTTATTTTGATGAATTTTTTAATTGTTTCAAGGAGTTTTTTAGATAATTTTTTGGGTTCTCTGAATATATTATCATATCATCAAGCAAAGAGTGAAAGTTTTGGTTCTTCATTGCCAATTTGGATGCCTTCAGTTTCTTTTTCTTCTCTTATTACTACTGTCAGAATTTCTAATATTCTATTGAATAGGAATGGTGATAATGGACAACCTTGTTTATTTGGAAATGATCCAAGTTTATTCCCATTCATATATTATTTGTTGATGGCTTTAGATAGATACTATTAATTATTTTAAGGAAAACTCCATTTATGAAAAAACTTTCAAAATTTTTTAATAGGATTGGATGTTGTATTTTAACAAAGGCTTTTTCAGCATCTACTAAGAGGATAATCATATAATTTCTGTTGGTTTTGCTATTGATATGTTTAATTATGTTGAGAGTTTTCCTAATGTTGAATCATTTCTGCCTACCTCATATAAATCCTACTTGATCATGGTGTATTATCCTAGGAATAACTTGTTGTAGTTTCATTGCTAAATTTTTTTTAAGACTTTTACATCAATATTCATTACAGAGACTGGTATATAGTTTTCCTTCTCTGTTTTGGATCTTCCTATCAGCATGATGTTGGTGTCGTAAATGGAGTTCGGCAGAACTCCTTCTCTCCTATTTTTTAAGATAGTTTATGTAGAAGAGGAATTAATTGTTCCTTAAATGTTTGGTAGAATTCATTTGAAATTCCATCTGGACCTGGAGACATTTTCTTAGGGTATTTATTGATAGTTTTTCAGTTTCATTTTTCTGAAATGAGGTTATTTAAGTAATTTATTTCCTCTTCTGCTAATCTGGGTAATTTTAATTTTTGTAAATAATCATTCATTTTGCTTAAGTTATCCAATTTATTAGCATATAGCTAGGCAAATTAGCTCTGAAATATCTCTATCTGAATTATCTCTTTAATTTCATCCTCATTGGTGGATCGTTTTTCATACTAGTAAGTTTGTTATCTTCTTTCTTTTTGTTTAATCCTATTAAACAAAGATGTGTCTATTTTATTGGCTTTTTCATAAAACCAACTCTTAGTTTTATTTATGAGATCAATGGTTTTCTTGCTTTCAATTTTTTTTAATCTCTCCCTTGACTTCTGGCCAAGATGGCAGAGAAAAGACAGGCAGAGTTCTAAAGTCTCCTTATCTTTCCTTATAAATAATATGAAACAAACTTCTTAACAGAAATCTAATCACAAAACCCAGAAAGAAAAGCCAGTAGAAGAACATTCACCTCAGGATCTGTCTTCCAAGATAGTGGGTGAGTCCTGGCTCAGAGGGCAGACTCTGTTGGGAGAATTGGGACCGGAGCATGGGATCTGTGGAGAGCTTGGGAGCCTGGATCAGCTATGGATTAGTCTGATTAGTAGCTGGACCAGGAACCTGTGGGCCAGAGAACCTGACCATTTTGGTCAGTGGTGGGGCTAGAACTTGGTCGATTGCAGGGGCTTCGGTCAACTGGGGAGCAGAGGCATAGGTGGCAGGGTTGGAGGGAGAGTTCCTGAGCAGAAGAGTTGCAGAGAGATCCCTGAACCACTCTGGTGAGGAGGAACAGGAGGAACTTACAGTCCATACCTTCATTTCAACTGAAGCCTCTTCCCAGAACAAACAAAATTACAGACTACTTCTGCCCCAGGCTAAGGCCAAATAGCAGAACCAGTTCAGCTGACAAAAGGGAAAGTGATCACCTCACCACAGGGTATAGCCCACTAATGATCAAAGACAAAAGTATTTAATAGCTTCAATCACTCCCTCTAGGCCAAGGGAGAGGGCCTCAATCAAGGTCACAGACACTCCAGAGAAAGCAACCAGTACCGCCTACTGGCCAGCTGGAGATATTACACTCAGAGAAAAAACCTCCAGCACCCCCTACTGACCAGCAGAGGATACTGCACACAGTGAGCAAAACCTCTAGTACAACCTACTGGCCAGCTGGAGATATTACACTCAGTGAGTAAAGCCTCTAGGGATCCTGACACCAAACCCCTGTGAACCAGCCCCTCCCAAACACATTATCCTAAAGGATAATGAAGAAATGCCAACGCAAAGAGGGTCTATAGAAAAATTCCTGGAAGGAAAAGACACTAACTAAGAGAGATCTAGAACTTCTGAGGAGCATATGACCAGCTCTCCAATACAGAAAGACTTCCTTGAAGAAATGAGGAAGGGATTTAAATATCAGTTGGAAAATTTGGTAAAAAAAAGTATGGGAGAGAAAATTAACACCTTGCCACAAGAAAGCAATTCTCTCAAAACCTCAATTGGTCAAATGGAAAAGTATTACAAAAATAGAATTGACCAATAGGAAAAGGAGTTGCAAAAGGCAAATGAAGAAAATTCTTCTCTTAAAACATGAATGGAGTCTGTGGAAACTAATTTCATGAGACATCATGAGTCTGTTAAACAAAACCAAAAAACTGAAGAAATAGAAGAAAATGTAAAATACCTCATCAGCAAAACCACTGACCTTGAGAATATATCAAGGAGGGACAACGTGGAAAGTATAGGAGACCTTCATGAAAACATTGAAGAGAAAAAATATGCCTGCACTTAACATTACAGGATTTAGTGATGGAAAATTGCCCTGATATCATGGAACCAGAGGGCAAAATAGTTATTGAAAGAATATATTGATCTCCTCCAGAAAAACATATTAAAATGGAAACAGCAAGGAATGTTGTGATCAAATTCCAGAATTATCAGATAAAAGAGAAAATACTGCAAGAAACCAGAAAGAAACAATAGAAATACCAAGGAGCCACAGGAAGGATTATGCAGAACTGGCTGCATCAAAATTAAGGGATCAAAGGGCCTGGAATGAGATATTCTGAAGAGCAAGGGATCTTAGAATGCAGCCAAGATTCCACTCTCTGGAAAAGCTGAGCCTTCTCTTTCAGGGAAAAAGATGAACATTTAATGAAATGGAAGACTTCCAACAATTCCTGATGAAAACAACCAGAGCTAAATAGAAAATTTGGACCCCAAACAGGAGGTTCAAGAGACACATAAAAAGGTTAAATGGGGGGGGCAAAGAAAAAAACCTGCTATCCAATAAGATGAAACTGGCTATATCTCAGCATGGGGAAAAGATTCTCATTACTCTTGAGAATGGTAATTCTATCAGAGAGAATATACCTAGCCAGAAATGATGGACACTCATGACTTATCCATGAGACTGCTATCCAGTGGGATGAAACTGGCTATAAACCTACTTGGGAGAAAGACTATAATAAGTCTCAAGAATTGTAACTCCATTAAAGAGAACATACTTAGCCAGAGGTGATGGACACTCAGGATTTTCTATGACTTAGATAGAATGATTTAAAAACAATTCCTCTTTAAAAAGGGGGACAGGAAGGAGAGGGGAGGAGGGAGGGTATTGAATTGGGTAAATCTCATTACATTAAGCGTTACAAAAGACCTATGGTAATAGAGGGGAAGCAGGGAGGAGATGAGAAACATATGAATCTTCCTCTCATCAGATTTGGCTTAAAGTTAACTTACATAGACACACTCAATTAACTTAAAAAATATCTTACTTTTCAAATATTAAAAGGGGAAAGGGGGAGGGGGTGATGGAGACAGGGAGGGGGAGAAAAGGGAGCTAATGGAAGGGAAGAGAAAATGGGGAAAAGGGAAAGGGGAAAGAAAGGGGAAGGGCTTGCTATAGGAGGGAAAACACACTGAAGGTAGTGGTATTCAGAAACAAAATGCTGGGGAATATGGATAAAGGTGAAAAAAGGGGAAAAATACAAACAGAGGGAAGATAGCATAGAAGGAAATAAAGAGTAATTTTAACTTTGAATGGGATGAAATGTCTCTTAAAACTTAAGTGAATCTCAGATTGGAAAACTAGAATCCTACAATATGCTGCTTAGAATAAACTCATTTGAGGCAGAGAGATACATATAGAGCAAAGGTAAAAGATTGGAGCAAAATCTATTTTGCTTCAGCTAAAGTGAAAAAAGCAGGGGTAGCAATCTTTATCTCAGACAAAGCAGCTGCAAAAATAGATAGCATTAAAAGAGATAAAGAAGGAAACTATATCCTCCTAAAAGGTACCATAGAAAATAAAGTGGTTTCAATACTGAACATGTATGTACCCAATGGAATAACATCCAAATTCTTATGGGAGAAGCTGAAAGAACTACAGAGAGACATAGCTAGCAAAACTCTACTAGGGAGAGAACTCAATGTCCCATTCTCAGATTTTCATAAATTGAAACATCAAATAAACAAAAGAGAAGTTAAGGAGGTAAACAGGTTGTTAGAAAAACCTAGATATGATAGACTTATGGAAGAAATTGAATGGTGATAGAAAGGACTATATCTTTTTTTTCTGCAGTACATGGCACTTACACAAAAAATGATCATGTACTAGTGCACAAAAACCTAATAATCAATTTAAGAAAATTATAAATAGTGAGTACATCTTTCTCAGATAATAATGTGAGAAAATGTGAGAAATTGAATAACCTCATTTTAAGGGATGAGTGGATCAAACAACAAATTATAGCAAGAATTAAATATTTTATCCTAACTAATGACAATAATGAACTATATACCAAAACCTATGGAACTCACTCAAAGTAGCTGTCAGGGGAATATATTATATCTTTAAATGCTTACATGAATAAATTAAAGAAAGAGGAAATCAATGAACTAAATATGTAACTAAAGAAATTAGAGAAAGAACAAATTAACCCCCCCAATTAAATACAAAATTAGAAATTCTAAAAATTAAAGGAGAAATTAATAAAACTGAAAGCAAAAACCTATTGAATTAATAAATAAAAACAAGAATTGGTTTTATGAAAAAACAATAGAATCAATAAACCTCTGGTCAATTTGTTTAAAAAACAGGAAATTAACGTAATAAATAAAGTAATATAATTTACTTACCACTTTTTCTAACTCATTAAAGTAACTTTTTTTGGAACTTTGATTGGTAGGGCATTAAACAGGTAGTTTGGTAGAATTGTCATTTTTTTATTATATTAGCTCTACCTATGCATGAGCAGGTGATGTTTGCCCAGTTATTTAAATCTGATTTTATTTGTGTGAGAAGTGTTGGAAAAAGTGTTGGTCTTTTTTCAAACTCCACAGCTCTTTCTCTGGATATAGATGGTATGGATGGTAAAAGAAATAATTCAGAATTATTTTGCCCAACTCTATGCCAACAAATTTGACAATCTAAGTGAAATGGATGAATATTTTCAAAATTATAAGTTGCCCAGGTTAAATGAAGAGGAGATTAAATAGCTAAACTACCCTATCTCAGAAAAAGAAATTTAACAAGCCATTTTTAAACTCCCTAAGAAAAAATCTCCAGGGCCTGATGGATTCACAAGTGAATTCTACCAAACATTTAAGGAACAACTAGTTACAATTCTATATAAACTCTTTGGAAAAATAAGAAAAGACGGAACTCTGTCTAACTCTTTCTATGACACCAATATGGTGCTGATACCTATACCAGGAAGAGTTAAAAAAGGAATAAAATTATAGACCTATCTCCTTGATGAATATAGATGCAAAAATCTTAAATAAAATCTTAGCAAAATGATTACAACAAGTTATCACTAGGATAATACATTTTGACCAGGTAGGATTTATCCCAGTAATGCAGGGTTGGTTCCATATTAGGAAAATTTCCAATTAGTTTTTGATTTATCTTTCCATGACCCTTTACTACTTGTGATTTTTATTGTATCATGGTCTGAGAAGTGTGTATTCATTATTATTTCTGCCTTTCTGCATTTAATTATAAGGTTTTTATGTCCTAGTATCTGGTCAATTTGGTGTAGGTGTCATGTATTGCTGAGAAAAAAGCATATTCTTTTCTATCCTCATTAAGCTTTCTCAAAATCTATCAAATCTAATGTTTCTTAGAATCTTAACTTCCTTCTTATTTATTTTGTTGTTATATTTATCTAGTTCTGAGAGAGGGAGATTGAGGTTTCCCATTATTAAATTTTTGCAGTCTATGTCTCCTTTAATTCACTCAGCTTTTCCACTAGAAATTTGGATGCTATGCCACTAGGTGCATGCATGTTTAGTAATGATATAGTTTCATTATCAATGATGTCTTTTAAGAAGATGTAGTTTCCTTCCTTATCCCTTTTAATGAGATGATTTTTGCTTTTACTTTATCTGTGATTAGGATTGCTATTCCTGTTTTTATTTTTTACTTCAGCTGAGACATAATATATTTTGCTTCAACCTTTTACCTTTACCCTGTGTTTATCTCTGTTTCAAATGTGTTTCTTGTAAACAGCATAGTGTAGGATTTTTATCCTCCTATCCACTTCCATCTTTTGGAACAGTTCATGCCATTCACATTTACATTTAAGATTAATAATTCTGTATTTCCCTCCATACTATCTTTCTCCATTTATATTTTTCTCTTTCCTTTACTCTTATTCCGCCTTACCAAAAATTTACTATCTTTCTACCTTGACTTTTCTTTTAAAAAATGAACTTTCAGTTTATTTTCACTTATACCTTCACATTCCCTGTTATCAATCCCTTCTTCCCTTATCTTTCCCTTCCCATTCCCCCCACCCCCTTCCCTGTAGATTAGGGTAGATCTGTAAACCCAAGTGACAATGTATCTTATTCCCTCTCTCGGCTAATCTATTGCATAGAATTGATTCAGCATTCACATTCTCCCATCTTTCCCTCTAAAATTAAACATCTTTATACTTCTTCCTTTGGTGTTATTTATTGCTCTAATACCATTAATAAGTTATCATCAATCATAGCTTGATTATTTAATTGCTTGATAAGCTCATATTCTTATCAAAGTTTCATCATAGATTGCTTGATTTCTTGATAAGCAGTATTGAGTCAATTTGCATCAAATTATAATTAGATTATAATCATTTTTTATCCTACCCCTTTTTCAAATATCTTTCCTCCTCATGAGACAAATTACATTCCTAAGCCATAGCATTTCTTGAACCACTTCATCCCTCCCCCCAGACCTATTTTCTCTCACACAATACCCCCCTTCCTCTCCCCCACCCAGGGTCAGGGCAAATAACCCCTTGTTAAGGGAGGCAAGACCTATTCTCTCCCCCTCCCCACCACTCACCCATGATACTGAAGCAAGGCCTATTTTCTTTCACATTTTAACTCCCCCCTCCCCACACAGGGTACTTAACACCTTTTTAAGTGAAGCAAGGAGTTTTCTCTCTTTCACTTTGCCTCACCCTAAACCAAGGTTATATAACCCCTTGTTAAGTGAAGCATTGGTTAACTCAAACCCTGATCTAATTAACTGCAAGAATCTTAAAGATTCTTGTGAAGGTCTCACCTGAAAACTTTACAAATGATCATAAGTTATGGATACACTGTCTCAGGACCTCACAGTTTCTGATGCCCTCATTTAAGCACAGTAGAATTAAAGTGGGTCAAAGGAAAATGAGACACTTAAGTTTAAACTTAACATCCCTGCTTTTCTTCAGGGCTTTTTGTCTCAAACATAGTGATGCCATCTTGGACCTCTTCAATGGAGAGATAAGACCCAATTATATTCCTATTCTTTAGGTTCATTCTCTTCAACTCTATTCTACCCATTAATTATCCTAAGGGAAGTAAAGTTCTAAAGAATTAGAAGTGTTATATCTTCCCTTTTAAGGTTATATACAATTTGAGAGATTTGACTAACATTTGTTTTGTTTTGTTTTTTCCTTTCCCTTTTCATTTACCTTTTTTATGCAAATCAAGTCCTGTGTTCAGTTTTGGCCTCTGTGTCAGGAAATCTTGGAAGTCCTCTATGTTATTGAAATCCATTTTTTTCCCCTGACAATATATGCTGAATTTTGTAGGATAGTATATTCTGGGTTGTAATCCCAGGTCCTTTGCTCTCTGAAATATGCTACTCTAATTCTTCCAATCTTCAGTGCTGAGGCTGACAGGCCCTGTGTGTGTGTCTGATTGTTTCCTTTGTATTTGAATTGTTTTCTTTTTGTTGCTTACAATATTCTCTCCTTTGAGGGTTCTGGAATTGTCTATTATAGATCTTGAAGTTTTTATCCTGGGGTCTCTTTCTGGAGGGGTTTTATAGATTCTTTCAATGGTTATATTGTTATCTCTTCCTAGTAGATTTGCACAGTTTTCCCCTTATAATTTCCTGCATGTTTTCCAGGATCTAATTTTGATGCAAGCTTTCTAGCAGTACAATGATTTGTACTTTATCTCTTGTGGATCTATTTTCCAGGTCATTTTCCCCTAAAAGGTAATTTATATTTTCTTCAGTATTTTCAGTTTTTTTATTTTGCTTGATGGAATCTTGCAGTCTTGTGAATTCATTGGTTTCTATTTGTTCAATTCTAATTTTTAAGATTTTATGTTCTTCAATTATCTTTTTTCTTCAGTTATTTTTTACAAGGCAATGGGGTTAAATGGCTTGCCCAAGGCCACACAGCTAGGTAATCATTAAGTGTCTGAGACCAGATTTGAACTCAGGTACTCCTGATCCCAGGGTCATGCTCTATCCTCTGTGCCACCTAGCCACCCCCTTCAATTACTTTTAATGGAGTTGATTTCTTTGGTAAACTTTTCATAATTTTCCTGCACGACTTTCATTTCTTTTTTTCCCATTTTCTTCTTCCTCTCTTCTTTGGTTTTTTTAAATTATTTTTTTAAGCTCTTCAATGAGCTTTTATATTTGGCTCCAATTTACAGACTGTTTTGATACTTCCCCTGTGAGTGATTTTTCACTCCTTTCTTCTTCAGACATGGTATTGTTATCATCTTTGTCTGTAATTTTCTATAGTGAGCTTTTTTTAGCTTTGTATTTGTCTGTTGTTTTATCTCTGCCTCTGGGGTATAGGGAGTATAGATCCACGGGTTTGTTTTGTCTTATTTTGTTTTTGCTGGGGTTGGGGTCTGATCCTTGGTTTGTTGTTGGACAAGATGTTGCCTATGCAGTCCAGGCCTTACCTTTTCAGAGGGTTTTTTCCCCTCCTTTAGGTCCAGGTTCTGACTTAACAGTGGTTTGTTTCCAACTCAGTTTTGTCTTTTACCCTGGTGTTCTCAGGGTTTAGACTTTCTTTGGGTTTGTGGTCCTCCCTGCTAGCTTGCTATCTAGCTACCAGGACCTCTGCTGTTGTTAAGCTGTTGGGACCTGGATTGCACTGTAGCTAAAAACCTCCTACTGTCTTTCCTGCTCTCCTGCCTCCTGGACTTTGCTTCCTCTTTTCACCCAAAGAGACAGACCTTCACTAAAGATACTCCACAATGTCTACCATTGAAAACTTCTTTGAAACTTCTCTTTCTCTTGGTGGGATCTGTAGTGTGAATGTCAGAGCAGAGGTTTCATTTTTCTTTGGTAGGGAAAACTCAGGGAGCATGTTAGCTTTACACTGCCATCTCAGCTACCTAGGATAAATCTTCAAATGAAAATGTATGCTATTTCCTCTTTGGGCCAAGTCTGCTGTGAGTAGGATTACTCAGTGTTTGCCTGCTCCCTTCTATTTCTCTTTTATAATAGGTCTTTGTGCTTTGTCTTCTCCTTGTATAACCCTTCTTATCAATCCTTATTGTTTTAACCCTGAATTGTACCTACAACCCCTCTGTCAAAAATATTCCTTCTATCTATCCTTTCTCAAGGACTGATTAATTGATAAGCAACATTGCCTCATAGACACTGTCTAAGTACACTCCCCTCTTCTGTCCCATTAGAAAGATACTTCTCAAGAATCATAAATAACATCAAATTATAGTCAATTTATACCACAGCCTCTTTTCAAGTATCCTCCAAGAACAGACAGTCCTCTTGAATCAAAGCATCATGCAAAGCAAAATCATATCATGGATCATTTTTACTCCCTTTCCTTCCTTAAGCATACTCCCTCCAATTCAGCCAAAGTACCAACCTAAGAAAAATTGCTTAATGATTTATGGCATGTTCCTATAGTAGTCC
Source organism: Macrotis lagotis (assembly GCF_037893015.1). Lineage (NCBI taxonomy): Eukaryota > Metazoa > Chordata > Mammalia > Peramelemorphia > Peramelidae > Macrotis > Macrotis lagotis. Next base: position 406,691,440 of record NC_133658.1, on the reverse strand, counting down.
AACCAGAGCAATACAATTCTCCCCAATCAAAGTATGAGACACACTCTCTCCCTCTATCTTTATAATACTCCAACTATGGCTCTTTAACCTTTGTTAACTAAAGTATGGGGATCACTTTCTGGATGTATTCTGTGGATTCTTTCAATGACTGTTTTATCTTCTAGTTCTAAGATATTAGGGAAGTTTTCCATGATAATATCCTGAAAGATATTTTCCAGGCTCTTGTATTGATTGACAGTAATGTAATGATCAAGTAGATCATTAATTCATAAATTATCTCTGGTGGATATATTTTGTAGGTCATTTGTTTTCCTCAAACATACTTTACTTTTTCTTCTGTTTTTCAGCCTTTTGCTTTTGTTTGACGGAATCATAAATTCATTAGTTTCCATTTGTCCAATTCTAATTTTTACTGTTCTATTTTTTCAATTATTTTTTGTATTTCTTTTCCAATTGATTTTTTTTACTTTTAAATGAGTTGTTTTCCTTTTCAGTTGGTTAATTTTACTATTTTATGAGTGTCATTCTTTTTCCAGTTGGTCCTTTTACTTTTTTTTTAGGTTTTTACAAGGCAAATCGGGTTAAGTGGCTTGCCCAAGGCCACACAGCTAGGTAATTATTAAGTGTCTGAGACCAGATTTGAACTCAGGTACTCCTGACCCCAGGGCCAATGCTTTATCCACTGTGACACCTAGCCACCCCAGTCATTTTACTTTTAAAGGAGTTGACTCCTTCATTCAATTTTTCATAATGTATGGCTTTCCTTTTTTTCCCATTTTTCTTCCTCCTCTCCTCTTTGATTCTTAAAATCATTTTTAAGCTCTTTTATGTGATTTGGGATTTGAGACCAATTCACCAACTCCTTTGGGAATTCACATATAGGCAATTTGTCACTACTTTCTTCTTCTGAGACTGTTTTTTTATCATTTCATTTTATCATTTATCATTTTTATCATTTATCATAATAGTTTGCTGTGATTAGTTCTCTTTTGAAGTTTTTTACTCATTTTGATAGTTGAGCTCTGCTCCTGGGATACAGGGAGTATAGTCCCAAATTTTTTGTGCTGGGACCAGGATCTGATCTCTGGCTTATCACTTGCCAAGATATTACCTATGCAGCCTAGGTGAGGCCTATGCAGAGGTATGTTTTCTCATTTCTACCATGCAGTGGTTTCTTCCCAAACCACTGCTATCTGTTGTTCCAGCATTCCCAGGGCTTGAACTTTATCTTGGGTTGGCACCATCTCTGTTGGCCAGCTATCAAGTTGGCTTACTGAGGAGAGACCTAAACTGTGTTATGACTAAGCCTCTTACTGACTTTCCCACTCTTTACTCAGGGCTATACTTTTACTTTGTCCTGTTGAGATAGACTTTTACTGAAAGTCCTCCACAATATCTTGAGTTGGGAACCTGTTGTACTCCTTTTTTTTGGTTGGAGCTGTAGCTTTAAGGTCTGTGTAGAGGCTTCATTTACAGTTGTATTGGGAAAAGCTCCATAAGAATGCTAGCTTCATACCACCATCTTGGATGCTCCCCAGAAGTCCATCCTACATTTTTTTCACACATTAATTGATCTTTCAACTTTGAATAATGCAAAGCTGAGTTTGGAATCTGAATAATTATAATACTCTAGGAGACTTAGCAGGTTGATCCAGTAGATAGAGCACAGATGACAAATTTGTGACCTCACAAACTTCCCACTGCCAATCAAATTAAAATGTATTTTGGAACCATTTTTTAAAAACGTTTATTTATTTTAGGCAAAGGGATTAAGTGACTTGCCCAAGGTTACACAGCTAGGCAATTATTAAGTGTCAGAGGCCAGATTTGAATTTAGGTCCTCCTGATTCCAAGGCTGGTGCTCTATCTACTGTGCTGCCCCCTATTTGGGGAACATTTTAAAAATTAAATTTAAAATATGATGCAGCATATATAATGTTGACATATATATCCTCAATGATTTATATTTGAGTTTCATATCATTACTCTAGACAAATCTTTCAGAATGTAAATTTCAGAGAAGTCCAGACCTCACTTAGTAAAGGACCCTTCTTTAAATCAGAATCATCAGTACTCCTGAAATCACAAACCCAGTTCCTACCACTACACTTATCTCCATTATCTCATAGCTAAATATATCTGATAACCCTGTGAGGACTTATTAAACAGTGTAATGGTATAATCCTCATTTTAAAGCTGAGGAAAGTAAAATTTAAAATCTAAACTTTCCTGTCATAATATAAAATGTGCCTTTCTGTCTGCCAAGCTACATTTATTGCATAATTAACCCAGGAGAAAATCTAAATAATAGCTCATTTCTACAGCACTTTCCAACAATCCAGTGAACTAACTGCTACAATTATTATGTTACAATGGGAAAAGCAAAACATAGAGAGGCAAGTAATTTGCTCAAAGTCAGAGTTATTAAATTTAAAAAAATAACTCTATCATTGTCAATTGAATGGAAAATCTTACCTGATCAGCCCTTAACTGACAAAAATCCACTTTATTACATACTAGATGAATATCTAGTAGTTAAGTGGCATAGTAGACTGAATGCTGGTTCTGAGTTCAAAACTGGCCTCAGAAATTTATTAGTTATATGACCCTGGGCAAGTCACTTAACACTGTTTGCCTCAGTTCCTCATCTGCAACTAAATAAATAAATAAATATATGAATGAATGAATAAACAAACAAACAAACAAATAAATAAATAAACTGGAGAAGAAAAGGGCAAACCACCTTATTTCATTGCTAAGAAAAGTATAAATGGGATCACAGAGTAAGACAACTGAAATGACTGACCAACAAGATGAGTGATAAAAGAATCTTAGTGTGAAAACTTTTAATTCAAGTAACCTCCTATAAACTGAATTAACCCATTTTATTTTTAGATAGCCATGATAGTTAAGAATTTTTTTAGTTTAGTTTTTTTTTTTTTGCTTCTATTGTGTATATGTTTCATAGCAAGCCTATGTATCTTTTTGTTACTGACATCTACCATGTCTAGTTCTGATATTGGCGGTTGTCTAATCTTTATCTATGGAAAAACTTTAAAATAATTGAAAGCAGACATCAGGTTGATCTGAATTTCTCTACTCCAACCATGGATATCTTAGCTCCTTCCTTTATTTTCTTAAAGTTTTAATAATATTTCATTTTTACTTTATAGACATTTACAAATTACCCTTTTCCCTGAGAGATCTCTTCTAACAACCTCAAAGTTATATAAAATTTGTGATTCATACCTTTTATTTTGATGTTATATATTGATGCTATATATATATATTGAAGTATGTATCATAATGATCATTTCATCTTCTCTGATGCTGTCAATTCATTGCATTTTTATGAATTCTTTTCTCATCTATAAGCAAGAAAGGTAGTCTCCTCCATGTTTTGTGCATTATATATGCATATATAACATATATATATATATATATATATATATATATACATACATATGTATATATGTTATTGCATTATATACCTACGGCATATTCTTATTTGGAGCTTATCCTGGAATAAGGTGTCAGTCATTGATCTAAATCTAATTTTTTTTATATTTCTATCCAATTTCTTTTATATTGCTATCCAAATTCTTCTAGTATTTGTCAAATAGTGAATACTTATGTCAATAACTGGGGTCTTTGTGTTTATTTTGTAGTAAGTTAAAAGATACATTACTTCTTTGTGGTTTTTAACCAATCCTTTCCCCTGATTGATATTTCTGTTTTTTATTAGGTACAAAATTTAGAGAAGAATTATCCAAAATGCAGCCACAGACTGCAGTACAGTTTTATGCTGCCTGCCTGTGGGTTTACTAAATGCTCTAGTAAATGAAGCTGAGCTACTGCAGAGCTCTCACTAAAATGGCAAATCAAAATATATTTTCTATTGATTCAATAAAACCTTTTAAAAGTAAGATTGGACAGCTCTGATTTAGAGAATTATTGCTTAGTTATATTATTTCGAATTTGTCACTGATAGGTCCTTTTTGTTCTCAATTGTTTTTTCCATAATTTCATTTGAGATTTTGAACATTTTTTGCCTCCATGTGAATTTAATTATTATGTTTTTAGTCCTAAAAAAGGAATTCATCTATAGTTTAAATGATACAGAATCAGATAAGTAAATTATTTTAGGTGATGTTATTTTTATTATATTGATTTTTATATTGCTTCATCTTCCTTGTGTAGAATTATTATTTTCCTTGATATTTAAATTTGTTTTTATTTCTGTAAATAGTTGTGGGAAGTTTAATCAATGTCTCTCCCTTGTATCATGGAAAGTAAACTTTAAGTGTTTCACACATTTTTAGATAATTTCTAAATGTGCCTTCTTTAGGTCTTCCTGTTATATTTTATTGTTATTAAATAGAAATGCTGATATTTGAGGATATTTATTTTGTAAGATTTTGGGGCTTGTTTCACTTAAATTTTAGTGGACTCACTGGGTGTTTTCTTAGCACACCATCATGGTATCTGCAAAAAGTTATGATTGTGTCTCTTCTTTTCTTATGATTATCTTTTCATTTTTTTCTCTCGATATATTCCTATAGTTAGCATTTCTAGCACAATGCCAAATAGAAATGTTGAAATGGTCATCCTTGTTTCACCTCTATCTTTATTGGAAATGATTATAGTTTATCTTTGTTACATATAATGTTAGCTCTTAGTTTTAGATATGTTATTAAAGTCCTTCTGATTTTTAAGTTTTCTAATCTTTTTGAATGTAAATGAGTTTTCCTTAAAAGTATATACTGTATCTATATGATCATAAGATTTTTGTTATTAAAATGATAGTTAATAGTCTATAATAATAATTGTTTATGTCTTTTCTTATTTCTTTTGTTTTGAATTCCTATTTTTAATTTTGGATACTGGCTATTTAATTTTCTAATTTCTTCTTTTTTGACCAGTTCAGCAAATAGTTTAAGCTACTCGTTTAAAAAAAGCTCTTAGTGTTGTCTATATTTTGATTTCTATTTTCAATTTTTTTTGGCTTCAGAATTTCCATTTTTATGATAAATTAGCTTTTAAATTTGTTGGTTTTCTATAATTTTAGTTGCAAGCTCAATTCTTTTTTCTCCCCCTTTTTGTTAATAAAATTTTTAAAGGTAAAAATTTCCCTAAAAACTGCTTTCTTTGTATCCCCAAATTTTTGTTGTGTTGACATGTTGGTATTATCATTAATGTCATTTCTTCTTTTCTCAAAACAAAAGCAAAAATAGATCTCATCATCTTCCTAAAAGGTGTCATAGACAATAAAGTAATTTCAATATTAAACATATATAGATCAAATGGTATGGCATCCAAATTCTTAGAGGAGAAGTTAAAAGATTTACATGATGACAAAGAGAGTCAAACTATAGTGGTGGAGGACCTGAAATTCCCTCTCTTAGTTAGATAAATCTAATCACAAAATAAAATAAACAAGAAGGGAGTTGAGGAAGTGAATAAGAAGAGTTAGATATGATAGACCTCTGGAGAAAAGTAAAAGAAATAGAGTGGTGGATCAGTGGAATAGACTAGCTGTAAAAGCAGCAGATGATTATAGTAATCTGCTGTTCGATAAACCCAAAGAGTCCAGCCATTGGGATAAAAACTCCCTCTTTGATAAAAACTGCTGGGATAATTGGAAGTTAGTATGGAAGAAACTTAGATTAGACCAACACCTAACACCCTTTGCTAAGATAAGATCCAAATGGTTACAGGACTTAGACATAAAAAACAATACTATAAGAAAATTAGAAGATCAAGGACTAGTTTACTTGTCAGATCTATGGAAAGGGGAGCAGCTTATGACTAAGGAAGAGTTGGAGAACATCACCAAAAACCAATTAGATGTTTTCATTACATTAAATCAAAAAGCTTTTGCACAGATGAAACCACTGTGACCAAGATCAAAAGAAATGTAGTAAATTGGGAAATAATCTTTACAACTAATGATTCTGACAAAGGACTCATTTCTAAAATATACAGAGAACTGAGTCATATTTTTAAAACAAAATGCCATTCCCCAATTGACAAATGGTCAAAGGATATGCAAAGGCAATTTACAGATGAGGAGATCAAAGTAATTCATAGCCATATGAAAAAATGCTCTAAATCATTAAATATTAGAGAAATGCAAATTAAAGCATCTCTTGAGGTATCACCTCACACCTCTCAGATTGGCCAATATGATCAGAAAGGATAATGATCATTGTTGGAAGGGATGTGGGAATTCTGGGACACTATTACACTTTTGGTGGAGCTGTGAATTTATCCAACCTTTCTGGAGAGCTATTTGGAACTACACCCAAAGGGCAACAAAAATGTGCATACCCTTTGGCCCAGAAATACCACTACTGGGTCTACATCCTGAAGAGATGAGGAAAAATGGTAAAAACATTACTTGTACAAAAATATTTATAGCAGCGCTGTTTGTGGTGGCAAAGAATTGGAAATCAAGTAAATGTCCTTCAATTGGGGAATGGTATATGTATGTCATGGAATACTATTGTTCTATTAGAAAGCAGGAGGGATGGGATTTCAGGGAAGCCTGGAGGGATTTGCATGAACTGATGCTGAGTGAGATGAGCAGAACCAGAAAAACACTATATACCCTAACAGCAACATGGGAGTGATGATCAACCTTGAAGGACTTGCTCATTCTATCAGTGCAACAATCGGGAGCAATTTTGGGGCTGTCTGCAAAGGAGAGTGCTATCTGTATCCAATTAAGGAGCTGTGGAGTTTGAACAAAGTTCAAGGACTATTCCCTTTAATTTAGGACAAAAACAGATATTTTATTGTCTGATCTTGTTACTTTTTAGAATTCTTGTCTCTTCTCTAAGGATATGATTTCTCTCTCATCACACCTGATTTGGATCAAGGTACAACATGAAAACAAAGTAAAGACTGACAGATTGCTTTCCATTGGGGGGGGGAAGTAAGATGGGGGGGATTGTAAAACTCAAATAATATCTTTAATAAAAATTGATTAAAAGAAAGAAATCATGATGGGTCAACTAGGTGGCACAATGGATAGAGCACTGGCCTTGGAGTCAGGAGGACCTGAGTTTAAATCCAGCCTCAGACACACAATTCTTACTTAATTGTGTGATCATGGGCAAGTCACTTAACTCCATTGCCTTACAAAAAATATTAAAAAAAGAAATCATGAGTGACAGGACTGCAGAAAAGTCTGTAAAGACATATATAAAGTGAGTGAGCAGAACCAGAATAATATTTTGCACACTAACTGCAGCACTGTGTGATGATCAGTCATGATGGACTAGCTCATCTCAGCATTACAATAATCAAAGTTTATTCTAAAGACCTTTTGATAGAAAATAACATCCAGAGAAGGAATGATAGAATCTGAATGCAGGCCACAGCTTACTATTTTCAATTTTTGAAATTTGTATATGTGTTATAGCATTTTCCCTCTCATATCTTTCCCTTTCACAAGATGATTATTATGGATATGTTTAATATAGTTATACATATTTAACCTACATTAGATTACTTTTTGTCAAGGAACTGGGGAAGGAAATAAAGGGGAGAATAAAAATGTAAAACTAAAAACCTTATAAAAATGGTGGTTGTAAACTATTGTAACTGGAAAGTTTAATAATTAAAATAATAAAAAATAGAAGAAAATATAGATTACCTAATTAGAAAAGCAGCTGACCTGGAAAATAGATTTAAGAAATATAATTTAAGAATTATTGTAAAATCTGAAAGGCATTTTTTAAAAAGCCTGAGCAACAGCTTTCATGAAATCATTAAGAAAATCTGCCCTGATATCCTTGAACCAGAATGGAAAATAGTCACTGAAAAAATCCACAATTCCCCTCTTGAAAAAGATCTCAAAATGAAAACTCCAAAGAATATTGTATTCAAAATTCATAACTACCAGGTCATGGAGAAAATATTGCAGGCAGCTAGAATGGAACAATTCAGATACTAAGTAGACACAGTCAGGATTACATAGTCTTCAAGATTAAAGGATCAGAAGGACTAGAATATTATCATCCTGAGGGCAAAGGAGATTGAATTATAATCCAAGCATTGTAAACCAAGCATCACCTGGCAAGGAAAGCTGAAAATTTTCTCTTAGGGGAAAATATGAGCCTTTAATTTTTCCAGATGCAAAGACCAGAGATGAACAGAAAATTTGATCTTCAAATACAATAAAAAGAGTGCAAAACAGTAAACAGAAAAGAAAATCATATTATTTAATATGACTACACTGTTTATATACACATATGGAAGATGATACTTGTAATTCTTGAGAACTCTGCATCAATTAGAAGTATACTTAGACAAATGGTGTATGGTATAATTGATTTTGATATGATTATATAGAAATATTAAGGTATAACAAAAGATCATAATAGGAAAAGAGTAAAGAAGGAAGCAGACAAGGATATATTGCATCACATAAAGAGGGGCAAAGGACTTATTACTACAGAGAGAAAGAATTGGTTGAATCTTACTTTCATCAAATTTGACTCAAAGAAGGAATAATATATACCCTAAGTTGGGCTCAGAAATTTATCTTACCCAACAGGGATTTAGGAGAAAAAGGGGGAGAGAAAATGTAAGTTGGGGTTGAAAGAAAGAAAGAAAGGTAGAAGAGAGTGTAGAAACACGATGGTAAAAGAGGATAGAAAAGGGAGGGCAATGACAGAAAGGAGGGCAGATTGAGGGATGTGATCATCAGAAGTAAAAATCAGGTGAGGAGAGAAAATGTGAAAAGACAGAGAAAAGAATAAAGAGGGGGAAACAGGATGGAGATTAATACTGAGTTAGTAATCATAATTGGCAAAGTGAAGAGAATGAACTTTCCTATATAATGGAAGCAGAGAGAAGAGTTAATTGAAACCCAGAATCCTACAATATGTTGGTTACTACAAACACATTTTAAGAAAAGAGATACACACTGAGAAAAAGTAAAAGGCTAAATAAGAATATAATATGAAGTAAAAAAAAAATCATGAACAGCAGTCCTGGTCTCAAACAAAGCAAAAAAAAAAATAGATGACATTAAAAGGGATAAGAAAGGAAATTACATTTTCCTAAAAGCTACCATAGACAATGGAGTAATATCGGTAATGAACATATATACACCAAGAAGGATAACATCCAAATTCTTTGAGGAAAATTTAAATAAGTTTTAGGAAAACTTACACAGCAAAACTAAACAAGTAGAGTACCTGAAACTCCCTCTCTCAGAATTGGAAAAATGTTAATACAAAATAAGCAAGAAGGAAGTCAAGATGGTGAATAGAATTTTAAAAAGCATATATACTATTGCTCTGGAGAAAATTGAAAGGGAACAGAAAGTAATATACCTTTTTCTCAGTGCTATGTGGCACATACACAAAAGTTGACCATTTATTAGGGGGAAAAATTTATCACAATCAAATTCACAAAGGCAAAATTATTAAATGCATCTACTTCAGATTATTATGCAATGAAAAATCATGCATAATAATAGGTGATAAATAGATAAACTAAATATTAATTGGAAATTAAATAACTTAATTTTAAAGATTGAATGTGTCAAATAAAAAAAAATCCTAGAAATGATCAACAATTTCTTCCAAGACAGGGACAATAATGACACAACACATCAAAACATGTGAGTGCAATCAAAGCAGTTATTAGGACAATTTTATTCTTCTAAATGCTCATAAAAATAAAAGAGAGGAAGTGAAAATTAATGAAATGAATATGCAATTTAAAAAGCTAAAAGAAAGAATAAGTCAAAATTCCCAATTGAATACCAAATCAAAAATTCCAAAAAAATCAAAGAATAGATTAGTAAAGTAACAAAATTCTTGAAGCAATAAATAAAACAGAATTGGTTCTATGAAAAGAAACAACAAGGTAGATAAACATTACTTTGATTTTAAAAGGAAAGAAGAAAAACAAGTTACAAGTATTTTAAATGGAAAGAGTAAATTTATCACCAATGAGTAGAAAAATAAGATAATAATAATTCACAGCTAGTTTCCTGAACTGTATGACAATATATAAGATGATCTAAGTGAAACTGATAAATATTTACAAAAGTATAAATTTCCCAGATTAACAGAAGAGGAAATAAAATATTCAAATTATAGCATTTCAGAAAAATAAAATAAAGAAGCCTTCAATGGACTCCCTAAGGAAAAATCTCCAGGGTCAGATGGATTTACAAATGAATCTTATCAAAAAATTAAAGAACAATTAATTATAGTTCTAAATAAACTTTTTGTAAAAGTAGATGAAGAGGAAGCTTTTCCAAATTCATTTTATAACACCCAATATAGTGCTAATTCTTAAATGGAAAGAGCAAAACAGAGAAAAAAAATTAATTTTCCCAATGAATATTGATGCGAAAATTATAAATAAAACATTAGCAAAGAAATTATAGCAAGCTATCATTGGGATAATACACTGTGACCAGGTAGGATTTATACCAGAAATGTAGGAATGGTTCAATATTAGTAACACAATCAGTATAATTGAACATATCTATAACAAAACCAATAGAAATAATATGATTGTCCCAATAGATTCTGCAAACACTTTTGATAAAATACAGCACTCATTCCTATTAAAAACAATAGGGAGCATAGGAATAAATAAGTTCTTTTAAAATGATAAGAAATAGGGTGGCTAGGTGGCGTAGTGGATAAAGCACTGGCCTTGGAGTCAGGAGTGCCTGGGTTCAAATCTGGTCTCAGACACTTAATAATTGCCTAGCTGTGTGGCCTTGGGCAAGCCACTTAACCCCATTTGCCTTGCAAAAACCTAAAAAAAAAATGATAAGAAATATATATCTAAAACCATCAACAAGCATTCTATGTAATGGGGATAAAATAGAAGCTTTCCTAGTAAGATCAGAGGTGAAACAAAGATGCCTATTATCATCACTATTATTCAAAACCGTATTAGATATATTCAATTTAGCACTAAAAAGAAGAAAAAGAAATCGAAGGAATTAGAATAGGCAATGAGGATAAAACTTCATTCTCTATAGATGTTATGATGATATATTTATAGAATCCTAGTAAATTATCTAAAAACTGCTTGAAACAATAAACATTTTCAGTGGAGTAGTAGGATATAGAATATTCCTAAATAAATCATCAACATATCTTTATATTGGCAAGAAAGCACAGCAGCAAGACACAAAAAATGAAATTCCATTTAAAGTTACTGTAGACAACATAAAATACTCAGGAATGTATATGCCAAGAAAAACCAGAGACTGTATGAACATAATTACAAAACACTTTTTAAACAAATAAAGCCAAATGTAAACAATTAGAAAAATATCAATTTCTCATGAGTAGCCCAAGTTAATCTAATAAAAATAAAAATTCTGCCTAAACTAAATTAAATTAGTGATACAGTGCTACACCAATCCAACTACAGAAAATTATTTTTTAATCTATAATAAATACCTGCAACAAAATTGAGCATGTACAACAAAAAAACTTAAAATCAAATGCAGAACTACATACTCCTCAGACCATGATGCAATAAAAATTACATGTAATAAAGGGTCATGGAAAGATAAACCAAGAACTAATTAGAAATGAAATAACTTTATCTTAAATAATGGGTGTATCAAACAAAATAACAGAAATAATCAATAATTATATCCAAGAAAATGATAATAATGAGACAACATACCAAAATTCATCGGATGAAGTCAAAGTAGTAGTTTTGAGAGGAAACTTTACATCTCTAAATGTCTATATGAATAAAATAGAGAATGAAGAAATCAATGAATTGGGTATGTAGCTAAAAAAGCTAGAAAAAGAACAGATAAAAGATCCTCAATTAGATACCAAATTAGAAATGTAGAAAATAAAAGGAGAGATTAATACAATTGAAAGCAAGAGCACAAATCCCATAAATAAAATTGTATTGGTTTTACAAAAAAGCCAATAAAATAAACAAACCTTTGGTTAATCTGATTTTTTAAAAAAGGAAGAAGATAACCAAATTACCAGCATCAAAAATGAAATGGGTATACTAATCACCAAGAAAGAGGAAATTAAAGAGATAATTCAGACCTACTTTGCCAAATTGTATGCCAATTAATTAGATAATGAGAGAAACAGATGAATATTTACAAAAATTCAAACTTCCCAGATTAACAGAAGAAGAAATAAATCACTAAAATAACTCCATTTCAGAAAATGAAATTGAAGAAACCATCAATAAACTCCCTAAGAAAAAATCTTCAGGTCCAGATGGATTTTCAAGTGAATTCTACCAAACATTTAAGGAACAATTAATTCCTATTCTACATAAACTATTTTTAAAAATAGGAGAAGGAGTTCTGCCAAGCTCTTTTTATGATACCAACATAATTCTGGTAGTTAAACCAGGAAAAACCAAAACAGACCACGAAAATTATAGACCAATCTCCATAATGAATATTGATGAAAAAATCTAAAATAAAATTTTAACAATGAGACTACATCAAGTTATTACTAGCATAATATACCATGATCAAATAGGATATTATTCCAGGTAGGCAAGGATGGTTCAATATTAGGAAAATACTCATTATAATTCAATATTTAAATAGTAAAACAAACAGAAATCATATGTTTATCTCAATAGATGTTGAAAAAGCCTTTGATAAAATACGATATCTATTCTTATTAAAAACACTAGAAAGTTAGGAATAAATGGAATTTTCCATAAAATAATAAATAGTATCTATCTAAAACCATCAACAAATATTATATTTAATGGGAATAAACTTGGAGCATTTCTAAAAAAATCTGGGGTGAAACCATTATCACCATTACTATTCAATATATTATTAGAAATGATAGTAGTAGCAATAAGAGAAGAAAAAGAAATTGAAGGAATCAGAATTAGCAATGAGGAAGCAAAGCTTTCACTCTTTGCTGATGATATGATGGTATGCTTAGAGAACCTGAGAAAATCATCTTAAAAACTCCTTGAAAATATTAACAAATTCATCAAACTATCAGGATATAAAAATAAACCCACAAACCTATATAAATCATCAGCATTTCTCTCTCTCTCTCTCTCTCTCTCTCTCTCTCTCTCTCTCTCTCTCTCTCAACTACAAACCCAAGAGCAAGAGACAGAAACAGAAATTCCATTAAAAGTACTTATAGGCAACATTAAATACTTGGAAATCTACCTCCCAAGCCAAACCCAGAAACTATATGAACACAATTATAAAAGTACTTCTCATCCAAAGTCAATTGCTCTTGGTTAGATCAAGCTAATATAATAAAAATAACAATTCTACCCTAATTAAATTACTTATTCAGTGCCATATCAAACTACCAAATAACTATTTTATCAATACAGAAAAAATAGTAACAAAATTCATTTGGAAAAAGAAAAGGTCAAGAATAGCAAGGAAACTAATGAATAAAATATAAAGAAAGGAGGCATGAGGTTACCATATATAAAACTATACTATAAAGCAGCAATCATTAAAATTGCTTGATACTGGTTAAGAAATTGAGTAATGGATCAGTGGATTAGGATAGATTCAAAAGAAACCACAATAAATGACTACAGCAATCTACTGTTTCACAACCCAAAGATATCAGCTTCCAAGATATGAAATCACTATTTGACAAAAATTGTTGGGAAAACTGGAAAATAGTATGGCAAAAACTAGGCACAGACTCACATCTCACACCCTATACCAAAATAAGGTCAAAATGAATACAGGATTTAGACATAAAGAGTGACTCCATAGTTAAATAAATAGACCATGAAATACTCTATCAGATCTACAGAAAAGGGAGAAATTTATGAGCAAACAAGATAAGCTGCAAAATGAATGATTTTGACTATATTAAATTAAAAAGGTTTGCACTAATAAAATCAATACTGCTAAAATTAGAAGGAAAGCAGAAAGCTGGGAAACAATCTTCACAACTAGGAGTTAAAGGTCTCATTTTTAAAATATTTAGAGAATTACATTAAATGTATAAGATTACAAGTCTTTCCTCAATTTATAAATGATCAAAGTATATGAATAGATAGCTTTCAAATTAAGAAATTAAAACTATATAAATCTTATGAAAAAAATACTCTAAATCATTATTGATTAGAGAAATGCAAATTAAAACATCTATGAACTGTCACCTCACACCTATCAGATTAGCCAAGATGAGAAAAATGGAAAATGATTAATGTTCGAGAAGTTATGGGAATATTGGAACATTGATACATTGCTGGTGGAGTTGTGAACTGATCCAACTATTCAGGAGAGAATAAGGAACTATACCCAAAGAGCAATAAAAATATTCATTCCTGTTGATCCAGCATTTCCAATTCTAGCCCTTTATCTAGAATAAATCATAAAAATGGGAAAAGTCTCACATAATATCCACAGCAACTCTTTTTGGAGTGGCAAAGATTTGGAAATTGAGAGGGATGTCCATCAATTGCAAAATGGCTAAACAAGTTATGATATGTGAATACTATGGAATATTGTTCTTCTATAAGAAACCATAAATGATCGGACTCTAGAGAAGCTTGGAATGACTTATGGGATCTGAGGCTGAGAGAAGGGAGCAGAACCAAGAGAACAATCTTCATATTCACAACACATCTGATCAACCTTCATGAAAGCAGTTCCTCTCAGCAGTTCAGAGAATTAGCTCAACCATATTAGACTGGCTATGGACAATGTGATCCCCATCCAGAGGAAGAAAAAGAAAACAAAATAAAAGAACAACAACAAATAAAACACCCTGAGGTGTTTGATGAACACTATAAAAATTATCTCTTATGTATCTCTTTCCCTTAAATCTGATACCTCATAGTGAAAATGACTAATCTGTAAACATGATTATCTGTTCACTGCTGAAGGGAGGGAAATGGGAAGGGAGGATGGAAGGAAATTTTGTAATTTAAAAATATACATGTGCATATGGATGAAAAATAAATAATCACTAAAAAACCCATAATAAATGGTAACAATATTCATCTGGAGAAACAA